>NC_052118.1:2415844-2421227 GCF_012273895.1 Zerene cesonia | reverse complement strand
TCGACACTGAGTTATTTAATGTTCATTATAATAAATTTTTCAAACAAAACAATTTCTAGATAGTAAATTGAGTACAGGGTTGATTCTATTAGCGATAAATATCGATATGTATAATTGATTCTTAAACCAGTGATTTCTACTATTATTATAATTGCGAAAGTGTTTGTTTGTCTCACTTTATAGAGACTTATTTACCCAACTTTTTACCAAAATGCGGGCGATAAAATAATGACAATATTTTGTAATGACTCAGATTATATCACTGAGCTACACTAAAAGGCTACATATAACATTAAGAGAATAACTGTTTGTATACCTTTCCGCCCCCCAGCTTTTTCAGCATCAATACGTTCTTGTCTCCGTTGCCGTCTCGCCATTTCCTCTTCATATTCCCTCTTCTGCTTCTTTGTCATCAGCCTATCTGGTTCCGGCTCAGCCACAGTCTTCTTCGCAGCAATATCTATTGGTTCACTCTTCTTTTGCTCAGCGAGTTTTAGGAGCTGATTGAAATCTATGGGCGGCGGCGCGGGCTTACGGATTTTAGGCTTGTCGGTTTTTTTATCTTTTTCTTTCTCCGGTTCATACTTTTGAAGCGGACTTAACTCGCGATCTGTAATTATATTCAATCGTAATTAGTGTAAATATAAAGTGATTATGAATTGAGAAACATGCTTAATTAATGACGTAGAACAGAAAAGCAATAATTGAATGAAATAGAAAATTAATTTAATTAATGTTTTAGCTTAGTTCCATAAATTAGCTTAATTCCAAAACTTAATTTTATTAATGCGAAAGTATGTTTTTTTTTTTGCAGATATTAAGGAGATCTATTCTACTGAAACAAACAATTTCATGTTTTGGGAATTTCCTTTAATAATGTGGGGCAATAATCCCTGGGCAATCGCTAGCATTAATAGTACATACAATAAATGCTGATTATAAAACAAGTTAAACAACTCAATATCTCGAAAACAACTATAAGATAATTATAACATTATGTACTGTTTTTTTATAAGTACAATGCAATATACCTCCATTTTCTGTGCGACGTCTCCTTTTGTGAGGCACAGGATCATCTTCATGTTTAAGAGCATGCTTAACCCTTTCCCTGGTACCATTTAAATCCTTATTATGTGAACTGCCTGTAATAATGTATTATTAAAAAATATATATCATTGTATGCTTCATGCATTATATTTTATAAAATAGTTAGTTTGTTTGTACCCACTAATTTTAGGAACTACATGAAAGATTTAAATAGTCTTTCACTGTTGGACATACATTCATCAAGTGCTATAAGGCTATGTATATACCATGGACGAAGCTGCTTGGACCATCGCGAATTATTTATGTCACCAGAATAAAAATGAGTTGTATTATTTTTGTCAGTCATTTATATTCAAATAAAAAAAAATCTAGTCACACTTATGACAACTTTTTTAATAGCAATAATTCTGGCACAATTTAATTTGGGCTAAGTTGCTTTAGCTTTATGTAAAAGGACAATATTAATCATCAAAGCTAATTTAATTATGTAAATTCCCATATATCTATAAGTGGCCGTGATTAAAATCAGCTCTTAAAGTATATTAATATACCACTATTAAAATTCTAAACTAGTAATATGAATTATGAATGCAGTAGTAATAAAAAATTCATAGTTCTTATGACATTCAAATAAATAGTGAAACTATATGCTTAGAATCAACACAAACTCAAATACACATTTGTTTTATGAAAAATTTTTTAACCTAGGATTGATCTATTTAAATATACAATATATTGTTATAAATGCCCGTAAATTAATATTTTTACAATTTAATTGGCCTAGCGTTCTGGCATAGCCCTTAACATACACCAAATCACAGCAACTACAAAGAATATGGAGGAAACAATTATACAGAAATCCATGAAAATATATTTAAAAATGAAATTCAGAATCCAAGTAGATGATTAGTAACACTCACATAGTTTTTATGATATAAACTAGATAAAGTAATCAATTATACATAAAAGTCAGAACTCACTAGTGCTGGGAAATTTTGGTTCATCAGGCAATTTACTGTATTTTTGCATCATTTTCTCATAAATAGCAGCAGCGGCTTGTGATTCGTAGCCATAATCATCTTGGTCAGGTTGGTCAGGCCCCTCTCTGGTTACTGCAGTATTTTCTCTGTCTATGGCATCAGCAATAACAGATTTGTTGGCAGATTTGATTACTTTCAGAGTTTTTTGTATCTTTCTAAGAGCCTAGAATAATATTAATAACAAATTATATTAATTGTTAATATGTGAATTATAATATCATTAAATTTATTGAAAAATAATGATAATGTGTCATCTACATACATATAATATGTATGATATATTTAAATATGTAAATTTTTTCACCTTGGGGTCACGCATAGCAAGCAATTCCTCCCTCTTCCTCTGTGCCTCCAATTTCTTTTGTCTCTCTTCTTCATCTTTCTTTGCAAGAAACTTTTGTATATTAGCTGAAAGTTTATCTTTTGCTTTTTGTTCCTTTTTCGGAGGATCAAACTTCGCTTTGTAATAATAATTACTCTATGGAAAAAATGAGCAGACATCAGTTTATGAAATTTGAAAAAAAAAGTAACATTATATATATAACATTTTCAAATTCAAGTTTTTTAATGTACTCATTATGTGTATTTAATATACTCATTCAATTAAAGTAGTTGCATTTGTTATCATTGAAATTCAGTATGCTATATGTTAATAAAATTGTATGAGTATGAAATAAAATGGTCAAAAGTACTTTTAGGTCGCAAATTATTATCATAAACTCACAACAGATGACTTTTCTTGTTGATTACGCTGAGCAGCTAGTAACGTTTCACGGAACTCCATCTTGAATATAATAAAATTGTGTCCTAAGGAATATCACAATGCACACATGATAAAGTTTTTGGAAAAATATTTACGATTTTAGCGAAATACGTGTCAGATTTCGACAATCAACCCAACCATTTTCTGGAAACGTACTGAGCACAGATTAATGAGTTCATTTATTATTGTCACTTTACAAAAAGTATCGTAAAAACACAGATAATATTGTAAAGTTAAGATTCTATTACATGGTAACACTACGTTATTGATTTGGTTTTTATTTCCTTTATGAAAGAAATAAAAAAATAATAAAAAACAGACATTTATACTTGCAACAAAGAAATGTTTTTTAAAAATAAGGTAAGAATTATATTTATACCAATAAAAATAAAGGAACTAAAAGTTATGCAACCACTATTAATTTAATTTCAATTTTGTAATGCAGGGGCTATATCATAGATTTTACACTTATATGCTGGTGGCTATATTATAGTATATATCGTAGGTATTTTTAATTGCTACAAAACGGAGGCCAAACCTATTTATGGTAGAAATTTTTAACTTTTATTTAGTGATCTAAAGATCTAAGTAAATCTCACAAAAAATCTTAATGAAAATAATTGAACGTATTTGGAATCACTTTTTTTCTATACAAGACCGTTTGACAGATATTTTCAAAGTCCTTCAGAAAGATATGTTACTCACTACTAATGTGGTGGGTAATGAGTTAGGTAATTGTTCTATATAATATTATGTTTACACATTTTGATTAGCGTTTTTTTTTTATGTCACAGTCGGCAATGGAGCCGGTGGGACGCCTGATGGTAAGCGCTACCACCGCCCATAAACATTTGTAGAGGCGTAAAGTCTTTAAATTGGGAAGGGAAGAAGGATTGGCGAGAGGAATAAAGGAAAGGACTGGGAAGGGGAAGGAAAGGATATGGGCCTCCGGCTCCCGCAGTCACCGAACGAAACACAGCAGAATGCTATTTCACGTCGGTCTTCTAAGGGGGTGTGGTACTTCCCCGGTGCGAGCTGGCCCAATTCGTGCCGAAGCGTGCTCGACTACTACAGTTAAGGTTAGTTTAATCTAAAGGACATAAAAGAGAGATATAAATAATTATTCGGGGTATATTTATGAATTACAATACATTATTTTATGTTTATATTACTTTTAGAATAAGAACTTGAACTGATTGAAATCTTTATAATAGCGCATTGACACTTATGACTGTGCGAATTGCGATAAGTAAGGCTTAAACTTTGAACTACCAAATAATACGTTTATAATGTCAAAAGGCGAGTACCCCATCCTTGTAAATCACAAGAATGAAGTAATTTGATGGGGTGCTCACCCCTTTTGCCTCAAATTAATCTACAATGCTCTCATTAGAAGTACTTTGGATTACGGTATGTTTTTGTTAGAAGGTGGTAACGTATGCGCTTTTAAAAAACTTGACACTATCCAATCAAAAGCCATGCGAATAATTACTGGAGCCATGAAAAATAGTCCCAATAATGCACTACAAGTTGAATGTTGCGACGCTCCACTTCATCTCAGACGACAGTATTTATCAGATAGATTTCTTTTCCGGGCTTTGCAATTTTCTAACCATCCTTTATTTTTTAAATTGAAAACCTTAAATGATTCTATTGCCACATCTACGTATTGGCGTTCTAAAAAAGTCCCATGTTTGATTGAAAGCTTCCGTAGAGTCACATCCATTACTACACGTATACATCGAACTACACGTTTACCGTTATTTGAATATAGTTTTGATACTATGTTAACATGTCCAGAAATTAAGTTTAATATGGGAATCGTAAAGAATGACCCTTTAGCCAATTTAAATTTTAATATAGAAATAAATAACAAATGGAAGGATTGGAATTTCATTTTCACTGATGCATCAAAGACGTCTTCGTCTGGGTGCACTGGAATAGGCATATACCACGCGCAATTCAACATTATTCAAAAAATTAAGTTACCACCACAATCATCAGTGTTTACTGGTGAGTGTCTGGGCATTTTGAAAGCAATTGATTATATCTTATTAGCGAAGTTACCAAGAACTGTGATTATTACCGATTCTCAAAGTTCTCTACAAAGTCTTGAAAAATATCCATTTAGTAATAAGCCATTTTACCCGATAATTTTCGAAATAAGGCACAAATTAACACAATGCTTGAAAAAAAATTTCACAGTAGTTTTCGCTTGGATACCCAGCCACGCCGGGATAAAAGGTAATGAAAAGGCAGACGCACTAGCAAAAGATGCCATATATAGTGGTGATACATTTCCATACATCAATTATTGCCACGATCTTAGTAACCTTTCCAAAGATTACCTCCGTGACACGTGGGCTAAACTTTGGGAAAATAGCGGAATGCTAAAAGGGAAACATTTCCATTCCCTTCAACCACGGATACCAATAAAGCCATGGTTTAGTAAAATCAAGGCAGGTAAACTAATAACAAGTGTCTTAATTCGTATGCGACTTGGACACGTTTGTACTCCTTATCATCTTACTAA
>NC_052118.1:2410146-2414844 GCF_012273895.1 Zerene cesonia | reverse complement strand
GATATTATTATTTATATAGTGTATATGTGTATGTATATTTATTTTATATATGTATATGTTGTATGTATATTTATTTTAAATATGTGTATGTTGTATGTAAATTTTTAGAATGTAGTTTTTTTTTTTTTATTTGTTATGTATGCTTTACTTTTTACCTACCTCCTTTTAAATTATGTTGCTATCTATATTTAAGTTGGTTGCCTGGTAGAGATCACTTATAAGTGATAAGGCCGCCTTCTGTGCTGTATCTCCTTTTTTTTTTAGTATAAGTTGTTTTTGTATTTTGTTGGCAGCACAATAAAGTGTATAAATAAATAAATAAATAAATACGGGCAATCTAAATCATATATTTTTTGCTTGCCCGCTTTATGACCACTCCTTTTTATATTTATCTCTTGAATTACTTGGTGTACCCTTTCCTATTTCTATTAATTGTCTCTTACTCGAGCCTGTTAAATATTGTGAAGTCATTGGAGATTTTATCCATCGAAATAATATAAAATTGTAAATAATTGTTGTATTATTTATAGTAAACTAAATTTTACATAGAAGTTGATTTAGGTTTTGATTCACTAATAATTTTTATTCTATTTACATAGATTATTTAAAGTTGTATATTTCATATTGATAAGCACCACTTCTCTGATTATACGCGTGTTTAAATCTGTCATTATTGTATAAAATTAGTTTCCCTACCTTTTATAACTTGACACTGGCAAATAGTTCTAACTTATTGCCATAAAAAAAAAAAAAAAAAGTAATTTGACAGTGACGTCCAATTTGTTTCGATCTCTTTCTTTTGCCATTCCTTGACGAAAGCCGAAAATATGGTTGGTGTTTATTGTCAGTGAATTATCATGAATTTTCTTGATAATCGTTTAAAGATGTCTTTAATATTTACTAAATTAGTGTTGTGAAATTAATAAGTGTATTAAACATACAAATATTTCTCATTAAAACCAGTTTAAACGAAAATGTTATTAATCTATTACTTAATGTGCAGGCCACCTCCAAAAAGAAGACCAGGAAGTTAAGAGGACATGTCAGTCATGGACATGGTCGTATCGGTAAGTTTCTATGCTATTTACATGATCAAAATATATAACCTACAAAATGTGTAAACACACACATTTATTTTGCCTTGTAAACTAAATATCACGTGTTGTTGTTTCAGGAAAGCATCGTAAGCATCCCGGTGGTCGTGGTAACGCTGGAGGCGAACACCATCACAGAATCAACATGGATAAGTACCACCCTGGATACTTCGGCAAGGTAAGGCTATTGACCTGTGTATATTTAACTAAATTTTTATGGTCTTGAAATACCTTACAAAAATTTATAATTTTATGTATTTTTAATATATTACTTTTGTCTATTTTAGCTTGGTATGAGAAATTTCCACTTGAGGAAAAACAAAATCTTCTGTCCTGTATTAAATTTGGACAAATTGTGGACTCTCGTCTCAGAACAGACTAGGCTTAAGTATGCCAGTGCCACAGATGGTAAAGTTCCAGTCATCAACATTGTCAAGGCTGTAAGTATTGATATTACATATTTTAGTTTAGATTTTTAATAACAGAGAAATACATTCTAAAACATGAGATTATAGTGGTTGAAAAATTTACCTTAATATTATTTGTTTAACATAAAAGAGTCTCTGTCTCTTCCACAGACTTGTTTCTTAGAAGTTTAGGTTGGTATTTTCAACAGTCAGTGATAAGCTATATGAACAGATACTATAAAAACATGCAGTGCATACTTTTTAACATGCCTATATTATGAAATAAATAAAAATGAAACAGATAAATATACATAAAATGAATCCCACCCCATTTCCCTTGGTCACACCATCATGTGTGAATGGTTGGATTTCAAAAATTCTTTCACCACGGGTGAAACCGAGATGAACAGCTGGTTTTGTAATAAACAGAATTGCTATATTAGGCTTTGCCGTTTAATACTAAGCTTTAAATTACGAATCTTAAAAAAATTACTTATATGGAATATATTATTTGTTCTGTATTTTTGTATTGTTATGAGGCCCGTTTCCTTTTCCTCACCCGTCCCAGTCCATTCCTTCTTTCCAGTCATGAATCCATTCCTTTTCTCTTATCCCAAAAAAGCGGGCAGCGCATTCGCAGGGGCTCAACCTTTGCGAATGTTCATGGGCGGTGGTGATCGCTTACCATCAGGTGAACCACCAGCTCAGTTGCCCGCTATGACATAAAAAAAAAAAAAAAAAAAAGGGAGAGTTCCCTTTTATGCACCTGAATATAATACAATATTTGACTTGAATAAGAGTAGAAGTATTTTCATATAACTCAAGATCCCACTGCTTGACTATGCATGTATCTGCTTTATGGTGAAATTGATTTGAAATTTGTATGTTCTTTTACTTATTTATTTCTAATTATGTAAATTTATAAAAAAAAAAATATACAGTTGAAAATTTATTATAAAAAAAAAGATCTTGTGGTGACATTTTTCAGGCAACCTATTTGATCTAAAAGAAAATGGATACTCGCAATATCAAGCAGTTGTCAGTGGCTATCATGTACATATATTATTGTCAAATTTAACTGACAAGCTAAATTAGACCTTACCCAGAAGTAATGAAACCTGACTTAAAAAATATAAATTCTTGAAATTAATATTTGAGTAACTGTATTTTACAGACATACTATATGTTTCTTTTATTTTCAGGGTTACTACAAACTGCTTGGCAAAGGCAAACTCCCGAAGCAGCCCGTCATAGTTAAGGCTAAATTCTTTTCGAAGACAGCTGAACAGAAGATCAAGTCTGTGGGTGGAGTCTGCGTGCTTTCCGCGTAATTTAAGTTTACAATAAATTTAAAAATCTAAGCCATTTTTTATTTATTTTTTAACCTTTAAACGAAAGAAATAATCTTAAGAATGGTTATTTGAGGTTAGGATGAGGGAGGCTTATTTGGTCACTGCTAATTGAAATGCATTGAGCCAGGTGTCTTTTACCAAGATCTTGAAAATAGAAAAACATTTTTTATAAACCAATCACTTGACTTCCAGCGCGGACGTTATACGTATACTATTATGTTACAATATGTGCTGTAACAATCGGACAATCCGTTGAGTAAAAGCATTCATTACAAATACGAAGAATAGTTTCTTTTCAACCGACTTGCAAGAGATATTCTCAATTCTACTGTTTCTTTTGTGTTTATCTCAGAACTTGAAAGACTCAGAAAGCCGATTTCGATGATTATTTTTTTATTGAAAGCTGGTATATGGATAAACTATGTAGATACATAAACAGGGTTATAACAAAAGGACTTTGATTCATTTTACACATTTAGTTAAAAACAATGCTTTAGCGCTTAGTTGACAAAAAAATAACTATATTACTATCCAAGCATTCAAATGAAACGCTTAAACTTTTTAGCGTCGCGAAAAACTCGCGTTTTAGCATTAAAGAGGTCGAATTTTTAAACGCTATATAGCGATTTCAAAACGCGAACAACTCACTATCAAATGTTCTTTGAAAATGTAATCATATAAAATTTAATTGTTTTTCTTGTTAGTAGTTATTGATACTTGAAGTAAGTTAGCTACTTTTATAGGTGTTACATACTCTAACGCAGCTGGTGTTATATAATTTTACATTTTGAAAAAAAAAAAAAATACCAAATGTGACAACAATGTACAAAAATCTCAAAAAAAAAATGATTCAATGAATTGAACAATAATAAGGCACAGTATATTTAAATAGATTTAATTACATAATGTATGTAATCAATATATATTAAAAATAATCATTATCACTTGAAATAAAATCCTTAAAGTAGCATAAAAAACAGTTTCATACTTCATATACATATAAAACTTGTAAATGAAGTTAATCAGCAAAAAGCTTTTCATTACAATACAATATAACCGTATGTAATAGCTGTTTCAGATCTGGGTTAATTTCTAGCACTAGTCTTAATTGTTACAATATTTCCTCCATCAATTCATTAATAAATAAAAAATTACAATAAATTATTTTTAAATAGCACAGATTTTAAAGGCTTATTTTGAATTTTTCCCTAAATACTACATACTAATATTGAGATTATTAATTTTCTATGTATTCTTAATACTTTGAAGCTTAATATTAATGTTACGAGATGCTCTATGATGATAATAAAAAACACTAAGTAAATATAGTCAATGTGTGAGTAGCTCTGAGTTGGTGTGGAGGTCGTACCACAGACTGGTCAGTTTTAATTGGGTTGGGTTGCTCAGTTTGTGTCTGAACAGTTTCTTGTGCTCTAACTTGTTTGGCTTTTTTCCTGGCAGCATCACTTTCTGCATAATACATACCCAACCTAGTTTTAATTGCTGCTAAAGCTGCCCCATTAATTTCATCATGAAATATGTTACTGTACCTCCACTGTTTAACAATAGGCCCTTTCTTTCTATCCTTCTTGGGTTTCTTAGATTTACTCGTTTCAAAAGAAACTTCTAAGGCCTGACCCTGTTCATTATATGGCATGGCAGCTAAAGCAATTTTACTATCCTGGGAGGGTTCTGGTTTAGTAGTAGATAGTAAAATAAATGTAGTCGGTTGAGCTGGTCGATTGACTGTTTGAAGGAGGATGCCCATGCCTTGTGGATGCTGACCATTTTGAGCAGGGTAAAAATTGGTTGTAGTTGATGAGGTTGTTAATGCTGTTTGATATT
>NC_052118.1:2407869-2409146 GCF_012273895.1 Zerene cesonia | reverse complement strand
AAGTAATTATATAATTTACAAGTGCAGTTGTGTTTAAAATATATGAGACATACTTACATACAGGGTAACACAACACTGTATAAAATCATCAAAGAGAATAGTGCCACGGCCAAATCTATCAAATTTCTGCACCATTATGTTCACCACATCATCTGAGAGTCTGTATCCAAACGCAGTCAGGGCATTCTTTAACTCTTGCCGATCAATGTTGCCAGAATTATCCCTATCAAAGGATCTAAAACAATTCTGCCAGTCACTCACATACTTCCACAGAGCTCCAAAATCTTCAAATGATATAACACCTCTGTTTTGTTTATCAAACATTCCTGTGTATAAAATATAGCACGAATGAATTTTTATACCTTACATAGAAAAGGAACATTAATTTTCAGTATTTATTATAGGTTCAAGTAGTCTTTATTTTTTTAAATGTTAATAATCTGTAACAACTTTTTATACACTGAATCATACAATGAATCATAATAACAAACCTATCATTAGACGGACTGTCTCTGGATTGAATGGATTCCAAGTACCATTGGAGAGAGCTTGTTGTAATTCATCAGCAGAAATGTATCCACTTCTGTCTTTATCCACCCTGAAAATTATTTAAATGGATATTTAATACCAATGAAAAATAAGCAACTACTACATTTTAATGTATATTTTCTCTTTAATAGTAAGTAAAATTATTATCGTGCTTTAATGTAATGCTACTTGAATTATTTATTACCTTCTAAAAATGTCCCATAAGAATTCTCTACTTGGCATTGGAGATTGGAATGACATTTTTACCTGAAACTTAAAATCAAATGTTTAAGACTTGAGTAAATAATGATTGAGTCGACATTGACATGTTTTTCATATCACAATAATGTAAATGATTTTAAAACACATATAGCAAAGAACTCATTAAAAGATTTAAATTAATATTTGTTGTCAGTAAAGGTAATTTAATAAGAAAGATGACCATCAAAATATAAGGAAAAAAAATACTATCGACACAAAATACCTACTTAGGTTTTTTATTGAAATTAAATTCAAACGAAGTACCAGGCTCCTAGAATAATAAACTTGTTTCTTAATATGAAAAATACAATATTTTCTATGTAATCTTAATGACTCAATTTCTTTCCGGGATTATTCCAATTGCTCACACACCACTAAAATTGTGAAATTTTACACATAACATTTGACAACCCACGTCAGATTATTGCCAGCATAGAGTATACAAGGAAAATGCCAGTCTTTATAAAAGACGAAAATACCTAGATATT
>NC_052118.1:2397744-2406869 GCF_012273895.1 Zerene cesonia | reverse complement strand
TTGTTATGAGTATCTAATAACAATACATAAGAATCTCATTACAAAATTTTTTACTATTACAGACTTTAACATCAGCATTCCGGCAGTATGATACAGACCAAGATGGAGTTATAACAATACATTATGAGCAATTTCTAAAAATGGTGTTTGGCTTGAAGGTATAAAGATAAATTCATAATGAAAATTTTATGGTCAAATCAAGATGTTATTAAGCTATGAAGGCAAAAACAAATTTATATTGTTATATATAAACACTACTCTTTATAAGTATACAATAAATGTTTTATAATTATTAAGACTTAAGAATTTATAATGTAATCTTATAAATGAAAGTAAAATCTCATGGAGTTAAGACAAGCTTATGTGTATACAATATGGTGTTATGAATTGGTCATTATTAACTTTTTTAAATGTTTGCAAGTTAGGGATATTATTATTTTTTCTGTTCCGCTGTGAATTAAAAGAAAACAATAAGGAATATAGAATTAACAAAATTAATTGGTTCATGTCTCTTCCGTCCAGTGTTGGCCGTAAAACATCGGGGTTGTCAAGCTCAATAATCACCAGTGAGGTTTGAGTTATAATATTTATTTTGGAAAAAATAAATGATGTTAGATATTTATCTTGGCAACATCTTCAATTTGTATACTTATCTGAAACTTAATTCACTTTTTGAATTACCGTAAATGTGCATGCATCTTGTAACAGAAAATTGTATCTTCAAAAATAAAACAGAAATATTAATCGATTTTCTATGAGTGTAGACACAGTATCATCTTACACCTATATATTAAGTGCATGCTCTTTTATTATATCCATTCCATCCAATATTCCAATTTCTAATAATCATTAGTTCCAACCAACCCACCCTACTTCAAGTGCCTGTAACCAGTTGAAGATGCAATTTTATTTAAAATTTATTCTTGAACTGTCTTTGTAGCTTTACAGTTAATTTAGTGATTAAGCAAAACTAATCTCAAATTCTTAATTTAAATTGTAAATCATAGGCTTAGTATCTTGGTGAACCAAGTGAATTTCCCTAAATTTATAAATTGGCCAAATACAATTGTTGTGCTCAAAGTACCTTGTGAGTTCAAGTTTTAAATTATATTTTGCATTTAATATTGTATGTTATTGTAAAGTAGTAAACATTGCCTCGTTTCATTATCTGTGTCTTTCAGCATAAATTTTTATACATTTCTATTTGTAACTTAAAATATATTTTTATGTACGTTATATTATAGATAAAATAAATGTCTATGAACAACAGTTTTTTTTTACCTTGAACTTGTATCTTACTTTTTATTCATCTTTTAATCATAAGAAATGAATGAAATAAGCATTGTGGTATGTAAAGTAAGTTTTGGAGTAGGAGAGGATACTTAATAATCCCCTTTAAAAATAGAATATACATTTTTTCAATATTTTTTTATTTTTTACCTATTTAGTGTTTATGAGTAAACAAGTATGAAGTAAAAAATATTAGTAAATTTGGCCTAAACGGAAAAAAAATAACTTCTAAGATTTTACTGTGAATTAATTGGTTATTCTTCATTATCCCCGAGTTTCCATCGTTATATCCTGATTCGATACTAATGGGACTACCTTCACCTCTTTCGAACTAAATAAATTTTCTTAAATCGGTTCACAATTGCTGAAAATATAGTCTTACATACACACAATCAAATTCATAGGGACAAATATAGAGCCTCCTTTTCTTTTTGGAAGTGGGTTAAAACAAGAACGTCATAGATAATCTAATCAAATGAGAAACAAAACATTAACAATACAGTTTATTAAAATATATTGTATACAGCTTACACAATTATGATATATTGTGCTTAAATTATACGCTCTTAATCTTCCAAGCTCCAATTTTATACTTAAGCCATATAAGAGCCAAGTCAAGACCCATTTGTATCCACGACAATACTGGTGTTATCTTGGAGCCTTCAATTTCCGTCCATCTTACTGGTATTTCAACAATTGGAATGTTCAACTTTTGTGCTATGTAGAGTAATTCTACATCAAATGCCCTGTAAGGAATTGACAATTTATTAATCCCTAATATTATTTTTGTCAGTAACGGCTTGAGAAATAAAAAAATACACAATAAATAAACATTGGTGAATGCAGAACAAAAATCGGTACAGAAGTTTTTGAAGTTTATCAACATACAGATGTGGTGAAGGACTTACTTTCATAATATAATTTTTGTTCAACTCAATGTTTAGAATGTAGAGCTATGTAGGTTGATATTTTCGATTATCTGCTCTATATTCAGATAAGATTAGATTATGTTAAATAAAAATATACAAATAAGGGGGCGTCCATAAATTACGTGAGGTGTTTAAGGGAGGGAGGGTCAAGTAAAATCTTTCCAAATCTCACTTGGGGGAGAGGGGGGGTTTTAATAAATATCACGTATTTCTTTTTAACAGAAAACCCTGAAAATAAAGTTTAGTTAAAGTAAAAAAAAATTCTAGAAAAATTTACATATGTCAAAACTTGATATATTAGTATTCGTTATTTATCCTTTTAAATCCCGCGGACGGATGATTTTTTCTTTTCCTTTCTTAACTCCAATGGGTTCATAGTCAAAATATATTTCAAAAATTCTTACGTGAGATTTGGGGAGGGTGGGAGAGAGTTAAGGAAAATCTCACGAAATCTCACCAAGGGGGGGTCAAAAAATCTTGAAAAATGTCTAACGTAATTTATGGACGCTCCCTAAACCTTTACCAAACCAACATTCTCATTTAAGGGAATACTGAATAGATACTGCCCTCAGTTTAAATGAGTTAGTCTCAGATATATAATATGTTGTGTACATACATTATAAACTACTTGCAAAGTTAAATTTTATTATCTGTTTGATACTTTGTCCTAATAATTATAACATTCTTAATACAATTAAAAAGATTTGCCTTTATTTTCAAATTTGTAAGATAAATTATTACCATCTATTCACATGAAGACTTTCAAAGCAAGTTCTAGCTGCTTGTCTTGTAAATAGTTTGAATCCACACTGAGTGTCTCTAACACCTTTGACTGTGAATAACCACACCAGGAAATGGAAGCCGTACATAAGGATATTCCTGAAAAACATAAGTGTCATGGGTTAGCTCACTCAAGAGCAATCTAAATATACTTTTCTTTCCAATTAAATTGTTGTGTCTGTGTATATATTTTTCTTATTTCTTTTTTTTTTAATGTTTAGTGCCTTAGAAAAAATGGTCCAATGTATATTATGACTTTTTTGCATTAATTAATTTTGTAGGTATAAGGGACTGGGATTGAACCAAAGACATCTCAGCTATTATCAAATTTCTGGACTGGGAACAAGACCCAATATTGTGTATTTGATTGAATTTTTACATTGTTACTGATGGGATACTAAGGCCATACAACTCAGCTGTATTGGCACTTTCACTTACCGGAATATATTTCTTTTAGCTAAAGACTCTTTCTCTAAATGCGCCCTTGAGCCAATAACAATAGTTTTGCTTTTGCTGATGGCCTCTGGTTGAGTAAGTGGATCATACTTAGTTATCTCTTTAAGAGCAGCTTCAAGTTTTTTTAAATCTTCAAATTTGGAAGCGCCATCTGCATCTGCAAATAGTATTGTAGCACCTCTACAGCTAAATATTCCCTGAAATCAAAATATACTGTGTATATCTATACAATATATTGGCTTTTAATTAATTTCAATATTAAATTAAGTTTTCATATATTTACCAATTTCACTGCACCACCTTTTCCTCTATTTTTGACAAGTTCTAAGCATCTTATTTTTTCACAGCCATATTTTTCAACATATTTTTCAGCAACACTAACAGTCTTGTCTTTACTTCCATCACTTACAACTACTATTTCATATGTATACCCAGGTTGACTTTCAATTCTATTTTCTAAAAACTCAAAAGCTTCATCAAGCATGGGTGGTACTGTATAAAGAAAGAATATGTTATAAATAAAAGATAAATTATAGAGATATTTATAGTTATTATTCCTTAACTTATAACTATATAACATTGTCATAGAAATTGAGCATCTTACATCTTTCTTCTTCATTGTACGCAGGAACAATTATACTTAAATGTACTTTAAAAGGGTCGTTAAGATCAGGAAAATTATTTTTGGATTTAGTTTTGGGATCTTTATAGGTCTCTTCTTCCTTGAACCGCTCAACAATAGGATATGGTTTTGTGAATTTTAATAGAAGTATAACTACCTGTAAAATTTAAATGTTTCAGTTATTTTCAAGAAAGTTTTCTTACATATAATAATTTGGTAACTATATAAATAGGTATAAAAAGTATCTGACGTGTTAGCATTAAATTAATACTGTGTAAACAGTAGTGACTAAAAGTTAAACTTACTCCAACAAATCCGGTAACCGCAACTAAGGCTCCGTACATGCAGAAATTACACAACGCAGGTATGAATTCCATAATTTTGCTGGCATACATTAACACTAGCTTATTAGAATAATAATATTATTTCGATTACTATGAAAGCATGATTTTTGCCGACGTAGGATAACTATGTTACTTGTTGTAATTTTATATGTTTTTTCTTATGACAAACCTACTTTATAATGAATACTAATAATATTAATTAATAAATACATTTATTGTCTGTTTAATAAATAAAATAAGGAAAAATTACACATGTAGGACAAAAGCGAAACAATTATCACTATTGACTATTGTCAACATAAACTATAAAACATTGAGCGTAAAGAAATGATTTGTCAAAACTGACATTTAAAATAACTAACGATGACGTGTAGCTTAAGTAAGTATAGCCTATGGTTGAATAGCTCCTCTTCTTATATTATCTATACCGAGTGTTATATACTGTGGGTATCCTCTGTAGTTCATAGTCTCTCTTTGTTGATCTTTCAATTCATTCGAGTGCATTGAAATTTTTAATAAATTTGTTTGTTTACTTGAACCTAATAAATTTAAATAACGTACCGAACAAATGATCGTTTTAACTATTTATCACTTTCCGTTAGTGCCTTAGTTTTTATGATAGTTTAAGCTCATGAAGAATATTGTAACGCGACGTGTTTGGTATTCATTATGACAAAACGCCGAAGAATTGTACAAGCTGACAAAATTATACAAAATTTTATACATGTGTTCACTTTATTAATGTTTTTGCAGTTAAAAGGTATGCCTTTCGTTATTTTATTAATTAAAATCTATCTCTTATGTGACGTTTATAAACATTTATTTTTTACTAGGATACTACTCATCTGCAACTAATCCTGTATTGTTATATTCAACTGCTGCTGATATAAGAGTAGGAAACGTGTCCAGATTAAGTAAATCAAATCCGATAATAAAAGGTTTAGAGCAAGGATCAGCTGTTGATTTTTTGCATAGAAAAGACCTCATATGTTGGTCAGATCAGACTGCGGAATTGATACAATGTATGCAATACAACGAGACTTATTACGCCGGAGAAAAGGTAGAGGTAGATTTTTAATACCACTCTTGATGTAAAATATCTATCTCTTCAATAAAAAATAAAAAAAAAACATTTGCATGTCTAATATGTATTAGTTGTTTTAACCTTTTTTATGGTACAATTACTTACAATTCATACTTACCTATTTTTAAATATATTTCCAGATGCGTATAGTGTCAGAGGGTTTAATCACCCCCACAGGCATTGCAATAGATTGGTATACAAATAAGTTATATTGGACTGATGGAGAAACTAATAGAATAGAAGTAATAAGTATTGATGACAAATTCAGAAAGGTATTGTTTTGGTCAGAGGTGGATTTGGCAGTAGCTATTGCTGTTGTTCCTAAAGCTGGGTAATTTTACATTCCATAATATATGTATCACAGATTTAATCTTTAATTTATTTGTATTCATTTCATTCTTATATATTTATAATTATATTATCATACTCATATAAAACCCATAGCGGTATCAATTTTCTCATTGCAATGGAGTTCATAAATCTTTTAACTATTATCAAGCTTATTTTGACATTTTAATTTTACTGTAGAATTTTATTTTATTATTAATATTTCAGACTAATGTTCTGGACAGATTGGGGTGAGATACCTAAAATAGAAAGGGCAGGGATGAATGGTGATCCTGCCTCTCGTAAAGTGATTGTTAAAGATAATATATTCTGGCCAAATGGTATAACCATAGACTATAACAATAATTTAATATACTGGGTGGACTCTAAGCTGCAATTTGTTGATGTTATTGACTTTGAAGGAAGTAAAAGGAAGAGGATAGTGAAAACTGGTTTGAATTACCCATATGCATTGACTTTGTTCAATGAGAAACTTTATTGGACTGACTGGAAAACATGGTATGTTTTTAGTTATTATTATTCATAATTCACTCAAGACACAACAGAAAACATTTATTATTAAATGTAAGTTAGATTAATAAATCCTATAATGTAGTTTTTAGAACAATCTCTTTAATTTATATTTAGTCTTCCAAATAGTTACAATACCAGGAACTAGTATTGTAACTATTTGGAAAAAATACTAGTTCCTGGTATTGTAACTATTTGGAAAACTTATTTAATTTTTAATTGTAATGAGTTTAATTCATTTCTTAATATTGATTTGTTATTTTGATAGTTACCAACTTGTCTATAATTTTTATATATGCTGTAATTTTTTTTTAATTCAGGGCAATATACACATGGGATATAAGTACCAGTGGACCTATTAAGGAATTGGTTAAAACAGATTCTGTACCTGTTGATATCAAAGTATATGATGAAGGCAGACAAATTGTACCAAGTGATGACTATCCTTGCAAGGTTAATAACCAGGGATGTTCACATTTGTGCCTCTTAGCACCTAACCCACCTGGTATGGTACATTTATATAAAAATTATTATTTGTCTATGGATCACATTAGTATATTGGAGCATGCTCAAGAACTAAATATTTAACAACTAGCCTTTGCCCGCGTCTTCGCACGCGTTAAATTCGGATTTTTAATAGATGAGTGATATAAGAGGAAGATTTATTTGTATAATAACATCTATTAAACTATTCCAAATTAAATGTGTGCAAAGCCACAAGCAAAAGTTAGTTTCTTATAATAAGAAGTACCTAATGTTACATTTAGCATAATGTTACCAGTGTAATTTCATGTTATTACAGGATATGTTTGTTCGTGTCCTACTGGAGTAAAACTCAAAGATGGAAGTAATACAACATGCCATAATGGACCTCAATCCATGTTAATTGTGGCGCAACGCTCCATTATTTCTAAAATATCATTAGATTCTCCTGATTTTACTCCATACACAATGCCTTTGAAAGATCTCAAAAGAGCTATCACTGTTGATTTTGATCCAAAAACAGAATACATTTATTGGACTGACAGTTTGGTAATATTTTCTATGTTAAATTATGATATTTGGAAATTATGTTCTATATTTAATATTCAATATAATGACTTAAAATTATTTTTCTCATATAGCATTATAAAAACCACTTTGATGTAAATAGTACTAATAACACGTGTTAATTATATATTTTTTTAAATTTTCCAGTCAAAAACAATATCAAGAGCTCGTTTAGATGGTAGTGAGCAATCTGTAGTTATACACAGCAGTGGAGTTCCAGATAGCATTGCAATTGACCCTTTAGCAAGGAATATTTATTGGACTGATCCTGTCTCTGATACCATTACCGTAGCGAGACTTGATGGTAGCGCAAAAAAGGTATATTAACTTGAAGTTTTGGAAGGTTTATAGTAATTTATACAAAATCCTGATAAGATGAAAAATTGGTTGAGTAATGTATGTTAAGGAAGAATGGTTACTTATTATGTCAATCTAGATCTTGTCTAATATCCTATCCTTCCTACTTATTTATTTAATATTATAAATGTGAAAGTTTGTAAGGATGTGTGTTCATTTGTTACTCTTTCACGCAAAAACTGCTGAACCGATTGAAATGAAATTTGGTACGTAGATAGCTGGACAACTCGAATATCAACTTTATATCCCGATATTCCTACGTGATACGGACTTATAAAATAAAGTTAAAAATTCCATAATATTCTTCTCTTAGGTGATAATTCACGATGAACTTTACAATCCTCGGGCTATCGCGTTACACCCCACTGCGGGCTGGATGTTTTGGTCTGACTGGAACGAAAAGAAACCTAAAATTGAGCGAGCGAATTTAGATGGCACAGGAAGAGTGCTTCTTATATCAGAGAAATTAACTTGGCCCAATGGGATTGCACTGGACACAAAGTACAATAAATTATACTGGGGTGATGCGAGGACACATAAAATTGAGGTGAGTTGGGACAAAAATCCATGACATTTAATAGCAGATTGCAGACAATATGTCTCAAAAATGCAAATGGTTTCTTTTGCGATATAAGCAATCTGTCAATCAAATTAAAGAGGTTACACATTGATCTGGAAATTTAATCAATTTTTATACACCCAGAAATGCATATGCCTTATATGAAAATTAAAGTATACAATGAAATATAGTAAAAACATATTTAATAAATAATCTTTTCAAGGTGTGTAATATGGATGGCACTGACAGGCGGGAACTACACAATAGTGATATTTTACACATTTTCGGACTAACGCTGCTTGGTCAACATCTGTATTGGACAGACATGCAGAGACGAACTATGGATCGGATTAATAAGGACACAGGTAAAGTAATGCGTGTAAAAGTGTAATTCAGTTCTATTTTTTTTAGAAATCTATATAAAAAATTCATAAATATTTTTTTATTGCTTTTTTTTGCAGGATCTGAACGCCAACCTGTGGTCGAGCAAATGGCGAACATGATGGGTGTAAAAGCTTTTCGATTGGGCGATCCACTTGGTTGGAATAAATGTGCGGACAATAATGGCGGATGCTCACATTTTTGCTTTAACAGGCCACAGGATTATGTGTGTAGCTGTCCTCTGGGTGAGTTGAAATGTTTAATTAATTATAGAATTTTTAATGATCATCCAAATTTTTATGTGTCTTTTTCATACCAAACAATACTTGATATCAAGTATTTAATATACCTAGTCTTGCCATAAATATTGTAATAAAGAAAAAAGAAAATTGTTAACTGCAAATAACATTTATTA
>NC_052118.1:2393513-2396744 GCF_012273895.1 Zerene cesonia | reverse complement strand
TTAATTTCAGTTACATGTATTGGTCAGAGCTTGGTTCGAAAACTATAAAGCGAGCCTCTATGGATGGGTCTTCCCCGACCGTGCTCATAGAGCAGGTGGGCCGCGTGCACGCTTTAGCCATAGATATTGAAAAGCGCGCCATCTACTGGGCGGCGTTAGATCCACCGACCATAGAGTATGCGTTCCTAAATGGTACTGGGAGGAGAGTGTTAGCCGATAACATATCTATGCCTTATGCGCTTGCTCTGTATAGCGACAGAGTGTTCTGGGGCGATTGGAATACTGGTAAGTTAATGTAAATTAACGTGTTTTATATATTTTTAATACATATAACACAGTTTCATAATATATAATATCAACTATTTCTCATTAATTCCTTCCCCTCCCTCACGGAAATTCCTTTTATATGCACATAACTATGTTTGTTTTAGGCCTTATAGAAGTAGCGAAGAAATCAGATGGTTCCAACCGCAAAACGATTCACACACAACTGGACTATATATCGGATTTGAAGGTGTACCATCGAGCTCGGGATTCCCTCCCCAACCAGTGTGGAGTGGATAACGGGGGTTGTTCACACTTGTGCTTGCCGCTACCTAACAATGACTACAGATGTGCCTGCCCTGCGCATTATCGACTCAATCGGGATAATATATCGTGTTCTGGTGAGTTGAATTAAGGTTCATTAGTTTAATTTAGTTTCGATTAGCTAAAAAAATCTTTGGATACAAGGGATGTTAGAAATGTGTTATAAATCCTAAATCAAATTTACTGTAGGCTCGTATCCTGTCCCTGACCATACCCGGTCCATTTCTTTATTTCCGTCGTCGATCCTTTTCTTGTCCCTTACTCTCTTCAAAGCGCTTTGTCGCTTATCACCTGCCAAACCACCAGCTCAGTTGCTTACTACGGAAGAAATGTGTTTTTAATATAGCTGGAATCGGACTAGATGGCAACATTACTCTTATGTTTGTAAATCGTATACAATTTATACATGTAAAATCTATTCAATGTTCAATTGATGTCAATGTTGCATTTTGTATTTTGCAGAACCAGAAGAGTTTCTACTATTTGCTCAGAAGAATGCAATTGGTAGAATTTTAGTTGCGAACGGCGAGTGTAACGATGCTTTTATACCGCTCACCGGCCTTAAGAGTGTCAAAGCGATTGAGTATGATCCTGTCGACAGGTAATATACATTTCACAGATAAGCTTAGAATTTGGAAAAATATGTCTTTAAAAAAAGCCTACAAGTACTACTAATCAAGGTTTTCGTTTGTACAAACTAAAATGAGTCAACTATATAGCTGAGATAGTTTTCGTATGTTTAAATTTACTTATTGTATGTTGAAATAAAGGAAAAATATTGAAATTTTTAGGTATTTATACTGGATGGACGATGAAAGTCACTCAATTCGCCGCGTACCCATTTCCTATTCGACCACATCCGCTATCGCTGACTCTTCCGTCGTAATTTCCGGTCTTTCTAGACCATTCCACATGGTCCTAGATGTCCTAGGAAGAGCTTTATATTGGACCTGTTTAGATACGGATTCAATAAATGCGACTTCGATAGAAAATAATGCTACAACTGGTACCATAGTGAGAGGAGAGAAAATGATGCCGAGGCACTTGGCGTTTCATCAGACTAAGAGGTGTGTTAGATTTTGTTTACAAAAAAGAATATTTTATGCAAAAATCCAAAACATCTTGACATTGTCAGAACTAGACCAAATTTAAAAAGGTCCAGATGGGCGTCACCAACTTTCAAATAAAAGAGAATCATAAAAATCGGTTCAGCCAGAAAAAAATTATGAACAAACATAAAAAACTGTACTTGAATTGATAACCTCCTCCTTTTATGAAGTGGGTGGAAAATCAGAATACAAGGAAGGCATATAACCCATTGCAACGGGACAAAAACTGCAAACATCCACCTCGACAATTCCATCTACATAATATTATATATGGTTAGAAGTGATAATGTAAAACACAGCTAGACAGCAAAAAACAATCTATTTGTATTGAGAGATAATGTTTTGCTGGGAGTGTTTAATGTAAATTTGTTGGATATTGCTCGGTTAAATTTTTAAAAATTTATTATTGTCATTTTACTCATGCTCATATAGGCAAAGTACTTTTGTAATATTTACGGAATAATCGCTTGTGCCCACTTAACGATTACACCTTACCATTACTGTATCGATCCTCGTAAAAAATTACAATATCACAATATTTCGCAGGTTACTAGTATGGAGCGACGCAGGGCTGGGCGCGATAATGCGGTCCAGCGTGGACGGCACCGCGCAAGTGGAGCTCGCGCGCGTGACAAACGTGACGGCGCTCACGCTGGACCAGACCACCGGCACCGTGTACTGGGCCGTCGCCAGGCAGATACATGCGGTGGATCTCGATACTAGCAATAGGTTGGTGTTTAGTGATAGAGAAAGGGGTAGTTAGTAGGTTTCTGCATTTTGTTGATAAATAAATAAATGTCTGACTTTTAGTTTGACGCGTTGTTAGTTTAAGATTTTGCGGAATTATTTCTTGTTTTATTGTAGTATTTGCCGTTCGTTGTCGTTCTAAAATTATATTTATAGCAAAACACAATTTCCAGGCGCATAGTGTGGCAAGGCGGGTGGGTGGGCTCGCTGGCGGCGTACAGCGGCGCGCTGTACCTGGGCGGCGGCGAGCGCGCGCCCATGCGGCTGCCGCTGCACCGCCGCGACGCGCCCGCCGCGCCCGTGCAGCACCTCGCGCGCCTGCTGGCCGCGCTCGCCGTGCTGCGGGTGAGGAGCCAGCCGTGCTGTGGTGTGCTGCGTGTGTGACGTACATGCATTAACAAGTGTGCTATCCCCGAGCAGGTGTCCCGCGAGCACCCGTGCTTCGGCGGCGGCGCGTGCGGCGCGGCGCCGGGCGCGTGCGGCGCGGGCGGCGCGTGCGGCTGCGGGCTGCGGTGCGCGCGCGCGCCCGCCGCGCTGCCGTGCGCGCCCGGACACCTGCTGTGCGGCACCGACAGCGACGCCACGCAGGATGCGCACGCGCACTGCATACCGATGCACTGGAAGTTAGTAATATGTCGTTTTATATATTCATACTTTCTTTTTGAAATGCAAAAGTTACATGATAAAGAAATATTTAATTTTATACATATTATAAATTATACCTAGTCTTGCCATAAATATTGTAATAAAGAAAAAAGAAAATTGTTAACTGCAAATAACATTTATT
>NC_052118.1:2390544-2392513 GCF_012273895.1 Zerene cesonia | reverse complement strand
TTTTTTTATATACACTTACCCTTTTCTTGGGTCAAGTACAATACTTTTGGGTTTCTTAAGGCCTTGCCATATAAGAGTACGCCTACTAGAACCATCCAGTCTCGAAACTTCTATTCTCTGTGCAGCCGTGTCCGTCCAGTATATATTTTGTCCCGACCAATCAATAGCCAGGCCTGAAAAGAAATGAAAAATTTTAGCTATTTTTACTAAATCAGATTTTGCAATTTTCATCGTGTGTATGGTAGTTCGTCTATAAGGTGTATATCTTGTATGTATGTATATAATCTTACGAAATCTAACCAGAGGGGGAGAGTGGTGTCGAAAACTTCCAAAAAACCTTCTTAATTAGATCCTAGCATATATAGCGCAAACTATGGTAGTAACCATATTTTGTAAAATAAAGTAGTATTTCTAGGGTAGTAATTGTCATTAAGCAATCACACTAATAACACTATCACA
The DNA here is from genome assembly GCF_012273895.1 of Zerene cesonia. NCBI lineage: Eukaryota > Metazoa > Arthropoda > Insecta > Lepidoptera > Pieridae > Zerene > Zerene cesonia. Next base: position 2,392,054 of record NC_052118.1, on the reverse strand, counting down.
CTTCACACTTCAAACTAATGTTATAAATGTGAAAGTTTGTTTGTTTGGATGTTTGTCCGTCAATCACGCTAAAAATACTATACGGATTTTGATGAAATTTGGTAAACACACAGGGTATGAGCTTTTTTTTTTTTATGTCACAGTCGGCAATGGAGCTGGTGGGACGCCTGATGGTAAGCGCTACCACCGCCCATGAACATTTGTAGAGACGTAAAGTCGATTACAGACCTTACGCCTCTACAAATGGATTGCCGACTTTAAATTGGGAAGGGATTAAGAAAGGATTTGCGAGAGGAATAAAGGAAAGGACTGGGAAGGGGAAGGAAAAGGATATGGGCCTCCGGCTCCCCCACTCACCGAACGAAACACAGCAGAATGCTATTTCACGCCGGTTTTCTGTGGGGGTGTGGTACTTCCCCGGTGCGAGCTGGCCCAATTCGTGCCGAAGCGTGTTCGACTACCACATATAAAAAGCTGAGCTGACTTGGCTGATAGGGATTGGGATAAAAAAAGGAATCTTGATATACGAGCGGCTCCGGAACGAGCGTCTAGTAACTTATATAATTGTTGTTTTTCAAAAACTCATACAGATAAGTATAATTTTACATCTACGTATTCAATAAACACATCCATGAGGAGAGAAAATCACAATTATAATGGCTAATTACTGTTCAATAAGATTATTGGGAAAAAAACAACAAAACATAATTATAACAAACCTTCAACTAGACCCATCCACTCCAAAATCTTCTCCATATTGGATCCATTTAAGGAACAGCGATTAATTGTCTTTGTCTTACTGTCGGACCAATACAGCTTAGATCCAGAAACGTGAACTGCTAATGCGCTACAAAAATAAGACAAGTTTTTCTTATACAGTCATAAATCGTGTTTCGAAATTATAACAAGAGTTAGTTATATAGAATAAAATAAATCACGAAAATGCTAAAAAAAAAACCTATTTTATGCATACATAGTAAAATACCATACACCACGAACACGATACCTGAAAATGAGTCGTATTTCGATAATCAGTCAGTTATGTTTACGTAAACAAAATATAATACAAGTAATGGTTGTTAAAAGAATACTAACCTGACTTCTTTTAGCTCTTTAATGGGTAGCACTGCATCATTATTCTCATTCTCAACACTAATTAGTCCAATAATATTTTTCCGACTGTATACAAGAAATGCTTCAGGTTCTATGCAATTTTTTCTATCGCTGCCTAATTCCAGACCTGAAAATAATCGACATGAAAAAAAACATTAATCACCTGGAAATTAAAGACTTTTTAAGCTCGTTGTAAAGTGTTTGAATCGTCGGGTTAATAATGTAATAAATCGCGTTTAAAATCCCTTAAAAAGTCTTTAATTTCTAAAATTACGAGTATTATACTCACGTAAAATCAAACACAAGAAAATACTATTAATCACCTATACTTAGTCTGGCCATAAATACTGTTACACTTAATTATAAAAAAATATTACATTTGAATTTCGAATCTGTC
>NC_052118.1:2388889-2389544 GCF_012273895.1 Zerene cesonia | reverse complement strand
TGCGTGCGCGCGCGATGGTCGTACGTTTTACGCGAAGACACCTGCGCGACGAGATGTTACGTGCTGCGCGCGTGCGGCGGGCGACTGACACCGCAGGTACTGGCATCGCCGGCGCGCCCCACCGGTTCTATATCAATGAACGCCTAACGAGTATAAATCGTAGGCTATTTTACTTAGCGCGTCAAGAGGGTAGTGCGAAAAAATGGAGATATGTATGGACCCGCGGAGGGTTTATATACGCTAGGAAAGAACCTCAATCTAAGGCTTACCGTATTCATTCAGACGATGATCTGAAAACGGTTTTTGGATACGAACCTGTTTGTTAATTGTATTTGCTAAAAGTACGTTTGTAAAACTGATAATAGGATGCTATCTGGAACGGTCAATTATTAATCTGTTCAAAATATTATTGACTTATTTCATATATATCATTTATGCGTATAAAAATAAAATAAACATATATTGTTTGTATCAAGTAATCTTTAAGCTATTTTTAAATAATGTATCTAAAAAATTTAGTGTTGATACTGTCTGTTGGACCTTAATAAGGACTATATTGTTTGATTTATATCTAATATGTAAAATAGCGGAATTTATATGCGTGAATGGTGGTGCGTATATTATATTAATGTGCTATCTACTGACACTTATACTT
>NC_052118.1:2388446-2388655 GCF_012273895.1 Zerene cesonia | reverse complement strand
TATACAGCACTTTTTATTATTATTATCTATTATTCAATGTACTAACTAATATGTTTCGAATATGTATTTTAAAGGTCTTTCCTGCTTACAATATCGCATACATTTATAAAGTATCAATGGTTCATATTATGTATATTTATCATTATTATTATCTTTGGTATAGTTAACAAGCTAAAAATTGGTTTTCTGAACCCTGGATCGCTGGGAAA
>NC_052118.1:2199393-2387446 GCF_012273895.1 Zerene cesonia | reverse complement strand
TTGTTATTCTCAAAATGTATTAATTGTAAGTTGTATTTGTGATTAAAAGTATTTTCTTTCTTTCTTTCTTTCTTTCTAGATGCGACGGGCAAACGGACTGCCCGGACGGGTCGGACGAGCGCGCGTGCGACGCGTGCGGCGGCGGGCTGCGCTGCGCGGACGGCGCGTGCGCGCCCGCGCTCGGCGCCTGCAGCGCGGGCGCCTTCTGCCACGCCAAGCCGCTGCCCGACGCCTTCCGGTGAGTGAACATTCACCTTTACAATGTGTTTTCATAATCTTAGTTAGGGTAGATGTTGATTGTATTGAATGTGCCACTATTTTTTTAATGTTATAGTCCAAAAAAGATTTAACACGAGTAGTATCTTCCGTGTGTAAGATAAATATTTGTTCAATGTGATCTGCGTTAGATGCAGAGAACATGCGTCTTAAAAAAAAGTATAGATATAAACTTGCACCGGTTTTCTTGCAGATGTGACGATCGTTTATGCCTCGCTCCACGTTTGCTTTGCGACGGGCATCAGCACTGTGAAGATGGGTCTGATGAAACGCCCTCCGCTTGTGGATACGTACAAAAAGATCCCGTAAGTGTTACACAGTTTAGAAATTTTTTAGTTCACATCTATTAATAAATTTACCACTATCTTCCTGTAGTACATAAGCGTTTTAAAAAAACACCCTGTCATGTAAGATTTTTCATAGAAATAGATCAATAATAATATAATATATCGAGTATAATCAAAAACTTTAACATTTTCTGGATGAATGAATTGTCACTTGTCGTAATATCACTTCTCGTAACTCGGTAGAACTCTTTGAACTATCAAAAAATGTCGAATCACTTTGAAAAGTTTCGCAGCGATTGTGCCTAAGTGTTCAGACGTTGTTTATGCAACGTTCTTCCCATTTCGTTAATAGCTTTTGCTTTTGATCGTCTGAGATACCTTATCGACTGACTACATGAACTAGGCAGTCGTGTACGTCGCAGTTACGTACATTACGTACGTACGTACGTTCAAACTCTCGATCTCGTCGCATAATGGGCGCGATGTGTGCAGATGGTGGCGGGCGCGCGCGGCTGGGGCGCGGTGGCGGCGTGGGGCGCGGCGGCGGGCGCGTGCGCGGCGCTGGCGGGCGCGTGCGCGGCGCTGCGCCGCTGCCGCGCGCCGCCCGCGCGCCGCGCCCCGCCCGCGCGCGCGCTCGTGCTCAAGCCGCCGCCGGACTACAGCATGCCGCGGCTGGACCCGCTCGACCCGCTGGCGCCGCTCGCGCCGCCCTCCCCGCCCTCGCCGCCCTCCCCGCCGCCTTCGCAGTGAGTACCGTTCCTCATACACTTTAAATACTAGCTGCGCCCCGCGGTTTCACCCGCGTTAAGTCCATATTGGAACAAAAAGTTGCCTATATGTTATTCCAGTTGTCCAGCTATCTGAGACCAAATTTCATTGCTATTGGTTCAGTACTTTTTTCATGAAAGAGTAACAAACACACACACATCCTTATAGATTTTCCCATTTATAATATTTATTTCGTCATCAGCCCATATATGTTCTCACTGCTGGGCCTCCTATAAGGGTTTAGGCCATAATCCACCACGCTGGCCAAGTGTAGGTTGGCAGATGTCACATGTCGTCGAACTTTTGATTCTTGGACATGCCAGTTTCCTCAGGATGTTTTCCTTCATCGTTTTAAGCAATGGTGATGTTATTCACATGTGCAGATAAATTGAAAAATCTATTTATTCCCTGCATGCTCGCCCGGTCTCGAACCCCGACTTATCGATTTCGAAGTCCGAGGCTCTCACCACTGATCCACCACTGGTTAGGAATTGTTCAATAGTTATATATGAATGTCCTCTTTCGCATCTATGATGTAATATTGATAATAAAAAATAAATACATAACGAAATGATTCCAATCGCAGAGCGACGAACTCGCTGTCCGCGTCGGACAGCCTGTGCGGGCGGTACCCGCGGCCCACGGCCAACCCGCCGCCCAGCCCGGCCACGGCGAGCAGCTCGCGGCGCCGCCCCTACCGCCACTACCGCGCCAGCAACCGCCCGCCGCCGCCCACGCCCGCCTCCACCGACGCGTGCGAGTCGGAGCCCGAGCACGCCGCGCGCGCGCCGCCGCCCTCGCCCGCGCCGCTGCTCTACTGACGCGCACGCCAACTACGGAAAAAAGAAAAGAGTTATAAACAGAAAAAAGGAAAGAGGTATTTTAAAATATCTCTCCTTTTTTCTCATGTTCTATCAGCAGAAGCAGCGCCTCCTGTAGCTACTTCTAAACGTGTCGATGATACTGAAACTCTGATGAAGATCTTACCTCCAATTAAATCAGTTTCACTTTCATTGTACACCACTAGTGCCATCCTTCATAACATACTCCTCTTGCACTAACACATATATTCACCACGAAAATACAAAATTTATTTCATATACTGGTCTGTATAACGTTTAGCATTGTCTCTGTCCGTCGCAATAAGTAACCATAGTGTGTATATAACCATAACTATGTCTCTTCTCTTGACTAAAACTTAAAAAAGAATTTCGAGCATATTGAGACATACAATATAGAAATCGTGCCCGTGAGTTAATATTTGGATGAATATCAGTGGTGATCTAATGAAAAAGATGTTCAGAATTGTTATCAACAATTTTGAGTAATTGATGAAATTTATCGCAAAGGATAAAAGCGGATTGCGATGGTCGTGTTCAAGGCTAGTATTAATTATTGTTTATAGTGACTACTAAAAATATTATCTACTAGCTTGGATGTCGGGCGCACAAGTGGTTTTTAAAAATAGCTTAATTCTACGGTGCTATTAAACTGTTCGTGCCTCATTAGTAAAATATTGTAAATATCTATGTAAATATTAGTTAAGATTCAATGAGCAATTAAGAGCTTCCTATTTCAAGTAAATGTTATATTATAAATATTATATTGTTTGAATGTTACGGTTTGTGATGTTTTGCTGTATTCTTGGAAAGTATTATTTTTATGTGCTATATTATTTAGGCCAGGCAACATTAACATTTCACAGCTTGTCGATATGTTTTGTTTCGCGTATCTGTCAGTTAAAATGACCATAAATGTATGAAAATATCAGTGACTTTATTGGTGGAGCCATTAATTAAGAAGAAACACCAAGTCCTTATTAAGAGGCCGTGCTACTAATTCACTCGCTCGAGTTTCGAATTTACATTGACATGCGCACACACGTGATGGTTCTGAATATAGGGAATTTCCATGTATATATAACATTATTTTGAAAATTACTCAACCCATCTGAGAGAATTAGAACATGATTTTTATAATATTAGAAATTAAGGTTGAAACTTCAAATCAAATTCTTCTTGCCTTTTTCACATACGACGATCTAAAATGATCAATGACAAAATTAGTAGATTTGCCGCACGGCCTCTTAGCGATTCTTAAAATTGACCCATGAATTGATGTGCAGCTATATCGAAAAGGAAATCAGTACAAGGTGTTATTTTAAAAGTACGGAATTAAACTAAGGAAGAAAGAAAGGGACAGTTTTTACTTGGCAGCTCTAAATAATGTAGGTAAAACAAAAATATGTTAAGGGTGTGACTATGAAAAATAGCGTCAATCGCTGAAGCTTAATTAATGCTCTTAAGTGATCTATATAAAAAAAACAATAATTTATTTTATACAATTCATAAATATTTCATATCAATATAAAAAATATAGGCATGGCGCCAGTGCAGTTGGCCTATTCGTTCTATTGTAAAAATGATTTGGTTATACCTTTCTACCCCTTTTTTTTAGTAGGAAAAATTTCATAGGCCGGGGAAAGAAGCCGTGGGTTATGTCAAATTCCTACCGACTAAAACCCCTGGGGAATAAAATACCAGAAGTAAATTTTATGTGGTTATTGATTTTCAATACAAGTTCACACGCGTTCTTCATGACTATCATCCAAGAAAAGAGTAATCAATATTGCTCTTTAATATAATAGGATGCAGCTATGAAAAAGGTCTTACATATTTCGTATTTGACCGTCAGCTGTTGAGCTTATACGCGGCAAAACTTTTAAGCTATTAATACTTGGTTGTAGATTCGTTTGGTTTAAGTAAACTGTTTAATGTTTGCGTGCTAGTTACATAGATCTCTTACAATCGGCTTTGTTACTATTAAGTTCTTCATATAATATAATTGTTGTGATTCGTATGGAAATTTTAAAATCATAGATTATAGATGTGGCCAACAACGAAAGCAATACATATCTACACGAGGTTGATTGTTATCAAAATTTATGCGAAGTACTTTAAAATATGTGAAGAATGATTAAGCGCTGATAATGATTGTAATTTTGTTCCTAGTCAGAATATTTGTAATATAAAATGCACGAGCAACTTTTCGCACCCTAAATATGTTATTGATTAAATATTCAAATAAGGTTTATTTTAGGCTTTACTGTCTAAAGACTTCAATAAAAGTCTACAAAAAATGTTTTATTAAAATTTAACACAAATTATTCATTGAATTATAAATTACAATGATTTAAAATGTTGCAGCTAAATTGCCTTGAGAATTGATTAAATGTCACATCTAATCGATTAAGCAGTTTATCGATTAATTCACCCCTTAAACTTAATATAAAGTTGTACAAACAAGACATACATTGATATTTAGGTAGTTAAAAATGTAAATGCACCGTATCGAACCCCTGTTTCTTTATAAGATACATTTATACACATATCATAGTTTTGGGAACGTGTCACCGTGAGATTGTAAACCAGTTAGATTTTCATCTAACTCGCGAGATTGTAATCTGTTGAAAACTTGTGAACCGTAAATTTGAGATAATAATGTGAATACACCTTAGATATGCTGTCAGGTATCAGGTGCAGCTGTCAGGTGCAGGTTGCGACTTGACCGAGCCTTAATCGCGGCGTTCCTATTTCAGAGTTTTTTAAAAATGAACCTAACCTCGACTATCATATAGAATGCCAATTTCACAATGCAAGTGTTTCAGATCGATAGATTATAATGGATCGTAAAATAATGCTTTACATTGTAAATGTTATGGATCACAATTTCTCGAGACGTTACAATATCGAGATTGTAATATAACTAATGTCGTTTAAAATTTTTCTGTGACACAGAAACACTAATCACTACTACCCAATTTAACTTCAACTAAACGAACCTTTATGCTATGACGAACGACTTTAATAACACTTTAATAATATATACGTTATAACACAACATACAAAAGCACCAAAACTTTTTGTAATATATTATTTTGTTTCATATCGATTTAGTTGTACAGTTACCTGCCAGTGCAGTTATATAAGTTAGTCGTGATAAATTAACATTTGCCATTACTTGCATTTATTTTTATACACTGTGGAAAAGTACGATATCTATATTTTCTTCCATTGTGTTATTAATATGTATTTACAATTGACTGACTTAAAATTTTCTAATAAAAATTTGTACCTGTTATCCTGTGTTTTATTTTACTTAAACCGATCGATATCCTATTTCTATTTTTGCTGATTGTATTTAACCAAAAACCGATTAATGTTATGTATTGAAGTCCTTTTTGTAAACGTTGCTTATTCACTTCGACTTTGAAGTTAGCCGAATTCCTTAAGATTAAAAAAAAAGTAATAACCCTCTCCTCACTCGAGTGACTAAAATTGTTATGGTCGCCACTTAAATGGTATCGTGTCTTTATTCTTGATGGTGTACTTACATTACAAAATTTCAATTCAGTATCCAAAGAATAAGAATTTTTTATTGTAAATTTATTTGTTTTCCGCTTCTGCATTGTTTTTTTTTTCTTTGTAAAACTACAGTATGTTTATGACTATTTTTTGTGATATCGCACAGATCATTCTGTTTATGAAAAATATTGAACCTATTTTACACACAACAGTTTATGATTTAATGAACAACCCAACCACAATTTTACGTGAGAATTTTTATAAAGCGGATATTGATGTGGATTTATTGAAAGAATCGATACTCGTGTTATTAACGAAGATTATGAGATGGTACATAACATATTACACTGTCAATATACGTTACGCAAGTATTATCTGAATGAATATTAGTTGATAGTAAATATTGATAGTGATGCCGTGCCGTGTGTTAATGTGAGACAAGTTTCAAATATCCTGTTATGTTCGATTCCACGTGTGCACTTACCATAAATAACAATTAACTGTAATTCAATGTAGTAGTTAGAGCGCAATTTGTTTGCTTCGTAATTACTTTCAGGCCGTTAAGGTTTGCTGTTAGTAGTGCACCTTGGAATGTCGATAATCTGTCTAAAAATTTATAAATAATGACTTAAAAGCCGTATCTTAGTGTTCATTTTCTTACTATTCACCGTATTTTCCTTTATTCCCCTCCCATTTTTTTTTCTCTTATCGAGTAAAAGTTGGTAAATCCATTTGCACAGGCATATAGCCTTTGCAAAAGTTCATGGGTAGTGCAGGTTGCTCACCATCAGGAGCTTTACTAACTATGAGTGATTGAATATTATAGTGTTTTGTGTTTAGATCAACCAGAAATAGTCTGCATGCCATCTACTTTAATCAGTTAAAGCAGATGGCATGTAGATTTTTGATTCCTACCGACGAAAACCCCACTGTTTTACGTCGAGCCGCTTTAGTGAAGGGACCACAAGATCTGGTTACAGAGGTGGATAATATTATCCACCTACTTACTCAATTTTGTTCCATGTTCTCATTTTAATCAAAAATTTATTATATTTATTCATGTGGCATAACATAGCAAATAAATATATCACCGGGTGCATACAATTTTGCATTAAATATTCATATTTCGATCAGTATTACTAAATTGTATTCAAGAATAATGCCATAAAAATTTATTGGCCGAACAAATATTCAATTAAGTTATTGAGCGAACAATTTTATTCTGCATACATTCTTAATGGAATGATTTTCAGTTGATTGAAAAATAATTTTATGAAATTGTCGATTGGATCGGCGATGAATCACTATTTTATAGCTAATTTATTATATTACTTATTTTTTATATTGCTTTTGTAATATATGAGGTACATAACAAACCATTTCAATTTCTCTATTTCAATATCAATCATTTTACATTGGAAAGTTATATATTAGGTACGTTTCAGGTAATCCAAAATAAACTCTGACAAGTAAGTATCGTTTTATTGTGTGTTCATGTGACAGGCTTACCAAAATTCTTGTTACGGGACATACAGACTAAGAAATGTAATCATGAAAAATTGTCCTTCACGTATGACCTAAATAGAAAATGGAATTGCAAAATACACGGGGTATTTGCATAGAGAACTTATGCCTTACTCCAGACGGTATTGTACAGTTTATCATTTGACATTCAAAGAGTATAGCATAATATGCATAGATTAGCAGTGAACCTGTGCGATACAATTTTCCGGGTGGCTTGACGCGCAATTCTGGCCTGTTTCGAATTTGCAACGGCCATTCGGAGCCAGGCGACTGAGAGCAATCGTATTAACCTAAGAACACTCACAGAATACATCGGATTTGCGTATTCTGATTTGTGAGTTCTGAGTTGTTGGTTGTTTACATTCCGAAACTGATTGAGCTCGTTTAATAATCTTACCTTTTTGTACCTTGGGGGATGATTACTAATATACGTTGATAATTTGTGTGTGATATATATATATCTATTAGTAATAGTATATAGTATAGTATTTATAATAGGTATACATATTAGTAACACCAGATGTTGTTTAAACTTTCACTCAGCAATATACGTATTAAAAATAACGTATAAATTTTCTAATAAAAACAATGATAGTAGTAAACAAAGTAGCGTAATAGTACTGTAATGAATACGTCGAAAAATCTTCATTAATTTTTATTAGTTATGTTAACGTCACGGCAACAAAGCAGGTAAAGAGACAGGCTTAAAATAAAGGGACTGCAATCCTGCCCATTGTACTGGTTTAATAAAGAGACGCGATGTCGCTAACGAGATCAAAGTATTTATGCGGGACGCTCAAATTGAAACTAATCCAGTGTCAAGCTAATGTAAATTAAATTTTGCGCCCGATTAGCGATATAATTCGTTGCATGGATTGTGTAGTCACGCCATCTATGCGATTTAGAAATGTGTGTAAATGTGTGGTAAAAATAAAAATTCTCAAAAAAAGCTTTCTCTTTGTAAAAGTAGTTTGCTTTAAAGTTATAGTAATTTAGTTTCATACAATACTTAATATACCGTATTACACTTTTATTTTTATTTATATAAGAATCAAAGAAAGAAGAAAAAACATTTATTTGATGGTCATGACATGATACAAAACATTGAAGGCATATACAATTACTATTTAACAATAACAAAAGGTGTCATACTGCCACCAAATAGAATCTAATTCAGAGTTTTGCGAGGAAAGCTCCTAGCGCTGGTTTTTAGCTTATTTAAAAAAAAATAATAAAAAAAAATACTTAAGCATGAGCATTTTTATTTACATACTAGCTGCGCCACGCGGTTTCACCTGCGTAAGTCCGTATCCCGTAGGAGTATCGGGATAAAAAGTTGCCTATATGTTATTCCAGTTGTCAAGCTATCTACGTACCAAATTTCATTGCATTCGGTTCAGTAGCTTTTGCGTGAAAGAGTAACAAATACACACACATCCTTAAAATTTTCGCATTTATAATATTAGTAGGATACTTAGCTTATACGTATAAAAAATTACTCGAGGTTATCATATTAATTTAAATTAAACACGATCCACATACTCATAATTTGTATTGCCTTAGTATTGTTGTATTGTGGTCTTACTGTAATTGTACTCGTATTTTGAATCTAATACATTCATCGTAAATTTACTATTTATATTATAATTGAATTTATTTCAATGTTAACTGTTCATTCATCTGCTTAGACCACCCACACGCAAGCCTCAGCTCATATAATGTGATGAAATAGGACGGAGAATAATGGTCTACTTTTCAATAGTTCTTACCCTGAATACGCTATTTCCAACTCGAGTGTTTGTTGTTACGCAAATGAGTTACCTCAATGACCATTCAAATGTTTTGCGCGGGCCTTTTGCTTCTTTTTGTTCCCACTATTTTTCGTTGCGAAATTGAAATTGGAATTTTGAATTTTATGAGTATTTAATGGTTTTATTTACGTTACGGTATATGGTATATGTATTAAATGGTATATTACGTATAAAATTTTAAACGTTTTTTACGCAACTTACATTAATAAAATAAAAATAAATAAATTTGTAACAATATAATCTTAAAATTATTAATGTAGTTAAAATACTATAAGATATTGGTATCTCTGAATAGTGCTATATTCATAGAACATGTAGAAGATGCTACGAGGCTACGAGTTAAGCTACTCGGCTGGAAAGGAATGCAATTATCTTCAAAAAGCATTTAAAATAACATTATATAATTGATATCATAAACAGATAATTGTGCATTTAAAATTATTTCGATTAATCAGTAATCTGTTTGAAAAGGTAACATTTATTTTATGTCATGGTCCGTGTCAATGGAGTTGGTGGGTCGCCTGATGGTAAGCACTACCACCGCCTATGAACATTTGGAGAGGCGTAGGGTCGATTACGGACCTCACTCCTTTACAAATGGATTTCCGACCATAAATGGAACAGGGATTAAAAAAAAGATTGACGAGAGAGGAATAAAGGAAAGGACTGGAAAGGGTCAGGAAAAGGATATGGGCGTCCGGCGTCCAGCTCACCTAGCGCATCGAATGGCTGCTATTTCACACCGATTTTCTGTAGCGGTGTGGTACTTCCCCGGTGCGAGCTCGACTCCCACATACAATATTTTCCGTAGCATATATAACACATACTTTTAGCTTTATCCTATTCACTTTTCAGATAGCTCATTATTGTGCTGATATATACTATGCACATAACTAAAATCATTTTCAACCTATCATACATAAATAATCATCCATACATACAAAAACAGTTTTAATTTTAAAGCGTCTTTTAAATGAATTTACTAAACACATGTTTTCAGGTTATTCAAAATAACTAGGGTATTTTAGTTTGTTTTGTATAAAATAGAACAACAGAATAGCGCTAGTGTTAATTAAGGCATATAATAGACGACACATATTATCCGAATCGCGCAAATGGCCACAATATTTGGAGCTGCAAGCATCTGTTACTGGCCTTTATGACATAAATGTTGCCCACGCCGTAGTATGCAGTTTTTATGAGGGTTTTAAGCGATGTCTAAAAACGCGAATAAATCAGCCGCACAATAGTTAGGTACCTTATTTACATAAAACGCGATTTCGTACTTCAAATTACTGCCACTGTAATTTAATATTAAGTGCGCCGCATTAATTTGTACCAAAATATCTGCATGGCTATTAAAAATTGTTCCAGCCGAGTGCGGGATATCGGCAAGGATTAATTTGATCATGTCCCCATTATAAAACACTTTGCTGGGAGTCCACGTATTGAATAACGTGTACCGTTCGGAATATATTATTTCGAATGCTTTATAAATTATTATCTATGTATGATATTGTTCAAACATATTCATGGTTTAACGTACGTTCTCTTATGATTATGTAAATTAAATTTTGAAATATGTGTCGCGTTTTTGCCGTTAGATTTCAGATTTTATGTGAATAAAAATAACAATTTTTGTACGTCGTATTTACATTTGCTCGTACATTACATTGTACTCATAAATAGAGGGTTTTTATGTTTGTCATTTGTTACACAGACGAGAGGAACTATTTGAATACATTTTATACCATATTTCGTTTGTTACTTGATGCATATTTAAATAGAGAGATTGTAAATGCTTTGTGCGTTTGTATCTAGTGTTTAGTTACTATGTATTTTGCCGTTGGCCTATATACCTATAGTTACCTATAGTTTTTTATGTCTTGAAATTGACTACGACGTTATTACTATGCTACCTAAAATGCAATGGAAAAAAGGCAAATAAAAATTCAATCTGAAAAATATTAACATGATAATACCATTATCAACATTATTTTAAGTTGATAATTATATCATACAAGTTCAAATAATTAAATAAAGGAATAAGGAGATTAAAAACACACTCCCAATGACTTCACTAGCTCATAAGCTTTAAGCATCGTCATAATTTCACACTTTGAAACACTTAAGAGACGTTTGCTGAAACGGCACAGTTAAATTCAGAACTAAATTATCTGAAGTATTATCGCATAGAACGGAATGAAGTGCTGAACCCCCTAATTAAGAGTATCTCTGTTAGCTAAGACGCGATTCAGTTAGGGTCATCAGTTATAAACCCAATTAGGTTAACATGAAACTTGGTATGCAGGGAAATAGTTAATATTTTAAGTAATTATCAATTACGAAATACGTTGCGTTTTGTTTTTTGTTAAATGCTAGTTTTTTTTATATAAACGTTCTTAGAACTTTGCAGGGGTAGCCCTAAGTCGAGCAGCGATAACCGGATGAAACCGGCTATAACCGGTTACAACTGGCGCCGGTGCGACAAGACTAATCCGCGCAAATGAGCCGTGAAAGATGACATCTACTCGCTAATTGGAGAGTGAAATTAAGAGGGTGCGATGTGGAAGAATCTATATATGTTACAGAACGGAATGACATCAAAATATAAGGCGTCATTTTGACACAAATGAAAGCAAATTGTATTACCTAATACTGTGGATAAATGAAGTCAAGTATATTTTATATTGAAGCAAAATATGATACTAAGTTATTATATTATAAATGCGTTTATATTACATTCTGCGAAATAAAGTTTTTAGGTTTGTTATATATGTTATAAAATGTATATTGTACCATAAGCATTATAATATTTGTATTCAATTACTTTTACTTTAAGATAATAGAAAATTAATAGGACTTTAAATTATAACATCACCAATTTACTGAATTTGTTCAAGCGTTCATATTGTTATGTGTGATGACGTATTAACAATATAAGTTATAATACAAATGTCATAAGGAGACCGACCCGTTTCAAGATCACAGGAACCACAAGTAAGTCAACGATAGGAAACCTCAGGGTTGAGAAATGACGAAACAGTATTTACACAACCTTTTGCTTATATTTTGCTGAAACCATGTGCAGTTTGTAGCAGTATACTGCTGTATGTAATAAACAACTTAAATGTAGAGTGCTCAGCTTAAGGGATCTAGAACTATGTAGCTACATAATTTAAAATAAACCCTTCTTCGATTTATAATTGTTAAGAACGATAGAATGTTAAAGTAGGTTGAACAGATTTTTTTGTTACTGAGAGATTCATTTCCAATTTGAACGATTCGAGTGAGGATAAAATATAATGCATTTTGCACACAAAATTAGTTTAGGTAAGAACACAAGCAAATTAGCACTTTATGTACAGTAAACATAAAATCGCATTTACGTCTTCTCAATTAAATTATCCAAGTAAATCCTTTCTGATAACTCAACAGGAGCGGGTTATTAGTTACACGCAAACTTAGTAATTCCTTACAAACATTAAACTTATGATGGATGTTTTGTCTACTCCGTAATGACTTCCCATCTGTTGTCGGCGTAAGCCTCTCCGGTGTATATTGTATTGCAAACTAACACAATTTCACCTTTAATCATAGATGAGTTGAAATTTATTGTAAATTATGAAAGCACCAGATATTTTTCAGATATTTACTCTCGAAAACGGTGTTTAAACATGTTAATTATTTATTTAACAGCTTTTACTATTATACAGTTTACCTATATATCTACTTGCATAGCAAGTAAAATAAGACTTCCTTGAAATAATTAAAATTACGGAAATAGGTATGATGAAGGAAAATGCAAATATTTGTATTTTTATACACATACAGAATAAAATGCTCACTTAAACCCTGCATTAAAATCCCAACATGATTTACTCGAAAATTTTTATTTCAACCACGTTTAAATGTTTTTTCAAAGCAATGTATTAAACGAACATGGGAATTGGGATTACCGTACATACGAGCGCTCCCACCCGCCCGCGTAGGTACACGGCCATTGTGAAAAACGAAGAAAGTTTGTCCAAATAAAATATTCAGCAAATAAAACATTGACAAGATGAAGTTGATAAAGTTTATAAGGGACGTGACGAGACGACTCATCGGTATCGCTCGATTTAACTTACAAACTGGCGACGGTTATATTGACTACGAATGAGAATTCAGAAAATTCCGCACCGTTAACTCGGGTACACATCGTCTTGGGATAAAAGTACTAAAAGAATATGGGTAGGTACTGTGTAAGTGTGTTTACAGGGCAGTATACGCGCCCGATGGTTATGTGCAATCGCTGCGCATCAACATTATCTATATTATAACATTGGTAACAAAACAAGTATAAGTGAGATAATAGAAAAATGATGGCTATAAAAAAACTTATTTGTTATCACTGATCACCGATAACATGATTATATCTTTGATTATTAATTTATTATTACTGAATATGATCTCTTCGGAATCGTTACAAATATTCCTAACATTCCTCGTAAGTTCCTGATGTAGATAACAAGTCACAAGAACTAATAACGTTTTGTCACAACGTAACGGTGTTTGTTAGAAACAGCACAAAATGAAGACGGTAGATTTCATATCTGCGTAGAAATAGCAAGATATTTCGGGAATTCACAGGAGCGCTCTGAGCGTTGAAATCGATTATTGCATAGGATCCTTAAATAACTTTTGGGAATAAACTATCTAGGTTTGTATTTACACACAAATGTAGCACACAGCGCATTGCACCGTTCTACACTCGTACATAAATTCATAAGGAATTGAAAAACTCAGATAGATACATATGCCCTTAAATTATTGTCTAGACAAAGTTCGTTCTACTTAACCCCTTTCATTGTTATCACGACCAAATTGTTGTCATTATGAAAACAAGCTCGCGTTATTACGTCTGCTGCATACTTTTTGGCACATGAGTTGAGCTCCTAGTTATAAATTAGGGAGGCCCACTCATTCTGTTATCTTTATGAGGGTCCGGGTCCACTTGGAGTGGAATTAAGTAATCACATAGCGACACGGGCAGGACAATCAAAGGGACTATTTGACAATATCGTAAAAATACAAGGAGGACGTAACGTGTAATTGAGTAATAGAATGTTCTACAAGATTTTTGTGTTCCCTTTTTATTGGAGATGCTACTTGACAGGCAATTAATTCTTGGCTGTTTTTTTCTTCGTCATATTTGACGAAACAAAGTCTGTTTAGGATATGCCTAAATGTTTGCACTCGGTATCTGCAGTGACCACTTTGTAAATTCTACGAATCTTTTTACAATATGTCTGTATGTATGTTATAAATAGTAAATGCAAAGTAAATGTTAAATTTCATAGCTTTGACAAATTCATTCTTTAACAAATATCCAAATTAGTTGGTTCGTTTAATCTTTCATCTTGCAGATGTAGAGATAACTCTTAATCTTACTTAACCTCTTTTATCCTTAGTGGTAAGCCGTAGAACTGAAGATTAAATGGGGATTGTTTCTTTAAGTATGCTGAATACAAATAGAGCCAAAAAGCGTTGTTTTGTGGTAAGATTGAGTCATATTTATTACCGTATTGGAAGGAAGTGAGAATATTTTATCTATAATACTAAGACCTTAACCTAGAGAAACAGTGAATAGAAGTGATTGAATATTACTAGACATTGGAAATTAGTTTATAATAAGTATACATCCTCTGAGAACGGATTAAAAAATACACCAATGTAAGTTTAACAGTTCCAAATATGATACACGCCGTTCTACAAGGAAGGCTAAATCAATAGAGTAGGTATTGTAGGTAGAGATATGGGTAGATGTTTATAATAATTGACTTTGAATATCGTGATAATATCAAGTTAGTTGTAATAGATAGGGGTTTCTTCATGTGCTCGATAAACTTGTATTGACATGCGGGTAGTTGGATCTGTTTCACAAGATTTCTCTCGTTTACGTTGTATGGATTCTTAGTATATATTTTATTTGTATCAATATAGTAAATGATAGCGATTAATTATATAATTTTTATATCCAACCCTAAGATTAAACTTCACCGATGTAAAGATATAACAACCGTCATCATCAGCCATCCTCCATCCATCCATGACGCCTCTTTGGTACAGTGGTAAACGCGTGAGCGTAGAACCGAGGGGTCCTGGGTTCGATTCCCGGTGGGGACAATAAAAAAAAAGTCTCGGTCTGGCAGACACAGAAGGCTGATCACCTACTTGTCCATAAAGAAAATCGATCAGCGAAACAGATGTATATCATCTGCCCCACACCCCAGTAGGAGACACGGGACTTCACTTTTTTCATCATCAGCCCATATACGTTCCCACTACTGGGACACAGGCCTCCTAAGAGGGTCCTGATCATAACAATAGGAGACTAGAATTATGCTAAATATGTCAACTATGTATAAAAGTTACATCATCACACTCATTCGTTGGCTCTAATCCTCGAAATTTATCGCTACCAGCTACACTAAGTTCTACGAAGCTACGCGCTCACCCCACTAGCTGAGTTCTATACACTCAATATAAATTATGGAATAGGTTTTCCAAAAACATACGCTCGAAAGCATTAGGCCTAAGTCATTTGTATTTAAGACTCGCTAATTCACAGTTTACTCAGCAAACGTGATAGCGTTCACGTACCATATTATATAAGTTATAACCATAGACATAGCAATAATAGCCCTTATAAATTACCGAGTATAAAAGTTTACCGTTGAACAGTAAAGTTGGGCGTAGTGATGCGTTGTCGGGTTTCAAAGTCATAAACGGTATGGTAACGACGCACATTTTATAGCTTTATGTTTCCAAATTCATTGTACGGTAATATGTATAAGTATGATAATGGTCTTGCGGTTTTTATTGAGTGCGAAATGTGTTTTTTGTTGCAATGCGCGCTGATAACGCGCTTTCAATATACATTTGTTTTATTTTATTAGTTGCGGTATGCCGT
The DNA here is from genome assembly GCF_012273895.1 of Zerene cesonia. Taxonomy (NCBI): domain Eukaryota; kingdom Metazoa; phylum Arthropoda; class Insecta; order Lepidoptera; family Pieridae; genus Zerene; species Zerene cesonia. The sequence goes on along the minus strand of NC_052118.1, from coordinate 2,371,461 downwards.
ATGCCTGTTAATATTTTTTTGAAATGTTGGTAGTGAAACGCTGCGTGGTGATGTGGCTTCTTCAGGGTTATTTGATTTCAAAGTATCAGTATAAATACGCATATCACTTTTTCTTATGGTTGGGATTAATATTTTGGGCCCATAAGTACAATGGGGGATCAAATTGTCTGGTGGTCTCGTCAAATCATCTACATCATCATCAGCCAATATATATGTTTCCATTGCTGGGACATAGGCCATAATCCACCACGCTGGCCAAGTGGGGATAGGCAGATGTCACATGTCGTCAAACTTTTGATTCTCAGACGTGCCGGTTTCCTCACGATGTTTTCCTTCACCGTTTTGAGCAGTGGTGATGTTACACATGTGCAGATAAATTGAAAAATCAATTTATTTCCTGCACACTCGCCCGGTCTAGAACCCCGACTTACCGATTTTGAAGTCCCAGGTTCTCACCACTGAGTCATTATATCTGCAAATGCAAATCAATGGTGAATTGATTTGATGCTTATAGGTAACAAAAGTTATTAATCGAAACGAACAGTCGAATAAAATATTTTGAAACACTTTAACTTCACTTTCTATGATTTCGCATAATCTCGGTTTCAATTTTTAAGACATTGTTTTAGTTAAATGAAGCTATAAATAGAGGGTTTGAACTTCGCTATTTAAAACGGATTTCAATTTAAGAACACAATAAAAATATTCATTTACATCAGCGAGACAAATAAATCACAAAAAGTGCAATCACTTCTAAATCTTTTTTATTTAAGCTGAAGAAATCAACAAGCGAGTTTTTCAAACAAATGGTAATGAGGTTGATCGTAAAAGAAATGGTTGTTGATACATAATTTGACGAGCCTTTATACTTGCGATATTATTCATCGCTCAAATATTATGTTCGGTCGGTCTCTTCCGAATTCATACGTTCAAAGATTTTCCTATATAGATATTCCATCACTTGTATCGTATGTCATTATGTTTTGATTTTTTAAAGAATAATTGTCGGATTCGCTTTGAACATATCGTTCCTAGATATGTTTTTGTAAGCTATGAAATTATGAAATAATACTTTAAACATTTTTAATGTTGACATTTTTGTATGAAACGATAATAATTATAGTATTTAATTAAATAGTATAAGACACTGAGTAAGTATATTTGTAAATTTTCATACGCTATTCAATAAACGTATTTTTCTTATAATTATTTTTAATTGGTATTTTCTATGACTACGTTAAAACCGGTAATTTATAATACATAAAAATGAAAATTTGTATAAATATTTATACTATTTAGACTGAATAAAAATTTTCCGTGACAATGGACTTTTTTGGATATAACCATATCTTCGTAATAATCTCTGATGATCTGTCAAATCGTCGCTTCGAAAACTCGTGAATTCAAGGCGAGAATTATTGGGGTCCACTTTCCATAAGATACCGGCCACTAATTCAAGTCCCTTGTCAATTTACCGACATCCTCTTGCTATATTTACGTCCAACTATACCGACTAGTGATTTAGCCCCTCATATATTGAACTTTTTGTTCGATGTTATTGCCAGCCTTTTTATTTCATTTTATTTATTTGAGAAGTAGACAGTCATCTACATTAATAACATAAAAATAAATAATACACAACTTATAAGGATATCACCGATTTACACTGTTACATTTTTACAGTTGCACTTTATTTAATTATTCAATAAAAACAATCAGCAGCCATTTTTCATTTTTAATTCCATCATATGCGCCTCTATTTACCTCTATTTTGTACAAACACAATCAACATCTCGTCTTTGATCTTTATTACTTCATCCGAGGTTCCTTTACGAGTTTTCATAAATAATTAAGATCTCTTGTTGTCTGACATTTTAGATGACTTACAGATGCGTATTGTTTGTTTTCTGCTAAGTCAATTTCTTGGGGTCGAAGACCCTCGTATCTCAGCTCAGGTGAGTCGCGTGTAATCTCGGAGTATATTTGAGGCCCATAATCCTCAAAGCTTTCCTCTAAGGTAATCCTGGAGCACGACAAAATGTCGAGCTTTGAACGGAATTTACTCGTAAGTTTACGCTTCAGAGGTTCTCCAGATTTTAGTTCGCAACAACTGATATTTAATTTTTAACAAATAGATTTTGACGGCTACGTAAATATTTGTAGGGCAATGACGGCTAAATAATCTGATAAACATACTGTATAATTTACTGTTGTAAGGATAAATATTGTACAGAACATTCTTTACTTATTGCTTATGGCAATACAAAAAAATGATATGTTAAAACTAAATACAACTACGTTTCATTGTAGACTCCAAAAAAATAATAACTTTTCAGTATCTTCTAAGTATGATGTTGGCACTAACCACAATACATACACTTAATTAAAGGTTTCTAAAATCTTCAGGGTTCTTACATTATTACAAGCATAATTTTTTTGTAAATTCGTATTGTCCAAAACAAAGAAAACTATATATATCCTTTTGTAAAATTATCAAGCTATAAAAACGTATATAAATAGTTATAACAATAATAGCAAAACTCTCGCGATAAACATTACCTTAAATTATTTTGGTCGTAATTTACCTTCGTTAAAATATGTATTTCAAGACAATTTAGTTGAAACGCATGCCGTCCGTATAGGTCGGTTTTATTACTTGTTTACGACTAATTTAATATTTTGTAGTTATTTTACGACAGCACCCGTAGTTTAGATAAAGTTTCGTGAAGGTAGCGAAGGCGGGTATGTAGCTGTTTAAATGTTCTATATTATTAAGTATCCTCTAGTAAATAATCTATATGCGTCAACAGGGATATGTGTCATTTGTCAAAAAAGCTTTTTACTTTTTACTTTTGACATAAAAGATTAAAAGATAAATTTTAATCATTAAAGATAATACGCGCTGATCATGAGCAATGTGTTTGGTCGCAACGCTAAATGTATGCCATTATTTCCCTCGGAGGACGAATAAAAATAATATACACGGGGATCAAGTTGATCCAATGATAAATGAGGGTTCAAGCCACAGATATAAAAGCGCGATAGACCTGAAAAACTATATGTTGTTGTTTTATGTCGCTATAAACCATTTCTCCTCGCGTAATGCGTGTCGATTTTCGTATATCCTTTACTTTATGTCATTATTGGAAGAAAGTTGCAGCTGTAATTACAATTCTTATATCGATGAGATCCGATCCGGAGGAATTGCAATAAATAATAAATGCATGCCATATTTTGGTGTACTAGCTCCTGCACCACATATCTCTCTCTAGAGAGAAAAAATATACTTTAACAAATTATAGTCATCTTTTCACTCTGTTGCGACGTATACAAAGAAGAATAAACAAACGACAAAACAAACATACGCATTTATATAATTCCTTCGCATTTATACTTTTAAGTGAGGATGTGGAATTTAGAAGTACCGTTTCGAACTGGTAACTTTTCATAATGGTAAAAATAAGGATTCATACATAGGTCTTTTAGTATCATGATTTTCATTAAACATTTCAATACCTACGTATCTAAATATTAATACGTAAGCCATGAGTAACACGGTTCGATTCCTAATAAAGATAAAACCTTTACCCCACTAGGAGAAAAGTATCAAAATTATAGTATGAAAAGAAAAAACTAAACAATGTAATAATAGGAAAGTCAAATTAGACTTCTGAATTTCGAAGCTATGTTTAAATATAAAACCAAAAAATGTTACATACATACTCAGATCGTAAAACAAATACATATTAATTGTCTGTTAGTGAACCATTTTATGAACAAACGGTTTGTTGAACTCGTTGAAACTTAAAGCAAATGAATTTCGCTATAACAGTTTCTAGTACTTTCCACAAGCATGTTCACATTCGACCGTTTTAATTCCAGTTACACAACCGTTTCAGGTTAAATAAACAGAATTGTCCGCCCTCGCAATCACTACGCCCATCTAAATGGTATTCATTAACCGAATATCGTGAAATCTGTTACAAAGATATTTCTAAACTGGATTTCAAATAAATCGACCCCACAAATCGAACTTAACGAGATCAAGCGATGATTTGGTTGATAATATTTGGCAGGTTTAAGAACTTAATGAGATTAGAGATCATAATTTTTGTCCTTTGATGTTGTAATACTAACTGCTGGCTTTTTTTTTTGGGAAATGTAAATGTATAATCTATAACATTCCTTATTTACTGACATGATTCTCTTACTTTAAAATGTATATTGAAGAGAACAAAAAACCATATAGTCATAACATATAGTCTATCATGATCTTAAATGTTATTTTAGGAAAAATAACTGTACAACATACAGTTTTAGATATGTTCATACAATTTCTTTATAATGGTTCTTCGACAACAATTAAGGAACCACAAAATAAATTTGTTACATTTCTTATAACGGCTCCTCCTTAACCACCACTTCCACTCACACAACCTCCTGCCATTATGTATCTTGATTGCATTCCAAACAACAATGTGTTCTAAATTTGTCAGACTTACCTTAAATACTCACAAAACAAGCGGCGGACAACATTTGAGCGAAGAAATGCAATTTCGAAGCTAGCTCTATACCATGAAAACGTTCAGTCCCTGAGTACATACACATTTACGTTGTAGCGTACATTAATCACGGTAGCCCGTAGCACGTATTATTTTCACGTCTCACGAGACACGATGGTTAGGAGTATTATGTCACACTCGATACAAGGCTTAGGGAACTTGGCTGACGACAAATTAATATCTTCTTTAGTCGCACGTACACAGGATGCTCTGAAATTGGGCATGTTATGATGAAATTTTGAAAGGATTAGTTGTAAATTGCGACTTTTAGGATGCTTGGAGCGGATGGAGTTTTGGTGTCATTTTATCTTTTTTTACTTTATTATGTCCTGTTAAGATGTATTTTATAAAGTTAATTGTAAGTATGTCTTATTTATGTATCTTTAAAGTATTACAACTCTTTATAAAAAAACTAGCTGCACCCGGCAAACGCTGTTCTGCCTTACTCTTATCATTTAGGGGTATGAAAAATAGATGTTGGCCGATTCTCATAGATACCGGATAAGCACAAAAAATTTCATCAAAATCGGTCAAGCCCTTTCGAAGGAGTATGGCAACGAAAACTGTGACACGAGAATTTTATATATTAAGATAATTAAATTATTTTCTCAACGTTGTTTCGCCCACACTTTATCAAAGCTTCATTAAAAGGTTCTATCCAAATTTCGTATTGCCTTAAATTGAGTTTAAATATATTAATCGAATCTACCTACTTCTACCTTTTTCCCGAACCATTTGAGTACCTAAGAAAATATACATCTGTTGGGCTATTCTTTAGATCTAACAGGACTAAAGTTAGCAAAGCAAGTCATAAAGAACTATAAAACACACTAAAGATTTTTTATCTACTCTCGTGCTTTTGTACTGTGACAATATATTGTTTAATATGTATAAACAAAATAAAAAAACATTATATAAATTAATTATTAACATACTTGATATAAATTTAAATGAAAGCATTCCACAATGTGTATACAAATCATTGACGCTTCAAAAGCAGACACACGGATTTATAATCTAAATCTGTATCAAATTATCAAAAGGATTAATTAAATGTGGCTTGAAATTGAAAATGACATTTATTTTATCACAACGTTGCTTTTATAAGCATGTCATGTTGACAAATTCAACATATTAACTGTTCTAAGTGCATGTACTCGCATTGTATTGTTAGGAACTTGACTTGTTGTGCATTATGATTTGGATACAGAATATTTGTTCGCTTTATCGACATCGGTGCCATTGAATATAGTGCCATGCAATAAACGACTTTAAGGCAATGTGTGATTAGGTTTAGAACATGAGAAATGTGTACCGATTTTTCTAATGTCTTCGTCATATAATTTAATTAAACTTGGGGAAATTTTTATCACCCGTCTATCCTGCTTATAGTTGAGTATAAAATAACGATAATCACAAATAGTTTTCATACAGAAAACATAACATTAAACATAAAATTCTGTGACTGACCCAAAATAATCCAGATCTCGAAAATATTATAATGGTTTGTACCGTTTATTCTGAAACCATCCAGTCCTTCGTTCAGAAAGGTCCCCATTCAATAACCGCTTAAGAGTCATCACGATAGTACCCTAACTGATAACGAGGAAGACCTCGTCCATAATATATGTATAAATATTATAAAATATATCATGCAATAACAATTTTTCTTTATAAAAAAAACGCAAACGCGGTCGAAGGTGATGAAACAGTTTTCCTATAAATTTAAAAATGGAATGCGTCTTTTTTTACATTTTTATTTGTTTCATGACAGCCAGTATTATAAATAAAGGAGGCTGCTTATTGATATAGAAGTCGGAAGCTCAATATAGTATTTGTTTTATGAAATCTTGTACGACATAATATGACTGACAAACAAAACTGAAAAGCAATACAATTTTATGATACGTTTACTTATTTATTTAACTCTTTTATTGATGTATGCCCAATATTTGAAGTTGTATGTAACCAAATTGGATTTGTATATCGTGTTGTACGGAAGTTGGTCTATAACAGAATATTTGATGGGAAAAAATTATCAATTCTAAATGCCTAGTATGCGGGTTAGGCTGGATATATACGAAGTAACTTTTTAATCGACTTCAATAAATTGAGGTATTCAATTCGATTTTTTTTATTCTTACCTGTATTCAAAAGCTGTTACATGTCAAAATTAGACAAATTTCAAACGGGATCACCCACATTTGAATTTGGTCTAATTTTGATAATTTAAAAGCGGTTTATTTATTTATGTTTTTTTAACAAAATCTTATACATATATCATAGTAATACTTTATTAGTAAGTGACATCGAGGTCAACTTTTTTTTCGGAAAGAAAAATAAATTCAGTACACATAACATATAAAAAGAAAGAATGCAAACAATTATTAGCGTATACTGTTTTTAACATACAATTTAAATAAACATTTTTCGATACAGTTTTTCTAATGCGCTTTTCCTGGTATTTTAAATTGATAATGGTACTGTATCATCATCGTGAAAAAACATGATATAATATGTCAAATAAAAAGAGGACTATATCATTGCATTTTTCTTAATATTTCATAAACTGTGCGTTAATCAAATAAATTTTGTATTAACATTATCTAGGAAGGTGAATAAAATGTTAACCTGAATTTAAAATTAATACATAATAATAACCAAATTTTTATACACTTTAGTTAAAGGCAAATTCTTTGGCTGTCTTTTCTCTCAGAAGGGCATATATATTTAGAAAAAGTTCATTTCTACGTGTCTAAGACATCGCAAATCTCCTACATTAATATATAAAGTTTGCCGGCCAATACGGCGGCTCACGCTAATAAAAGATAAAACTCATTTCTAACTTGGCCACTAGTTAAGCCGTGTTATTAATTTCATCCCGACTTTTATTTTTATTTATCGCGATGTTATTAAATCGCGGAGGATTACGACTCATCCGCTATCCTCTATTTATTGCTTTGGGGTTCCGTAGCGTTATGGAAAAACGTTACATGTTTACAAATTTATTTCAAGCTTATGAGTATTTAAAATATTTATGTATAGCTGGAGAGTTTATTTGATCGTTTGAGCTCGCTATCTCGGAAACTACTGGTTTAAATAAAGAAAATCGTTACGTGTTGATTAATATTTTAATGATTTTTGTGACAATGGTTATAGCAAAGGATAAGAAAATATTATAATAAAACCTACATTGTGTTTTGTTCATACAATTTCTAGTATTATTTCTATATCCATTAGTGTTATTTTTACAGGCGAGTCTGATTTTGAAAGAGGCACATTTCTAGTACAAGTTGACTGTATAGGTGATGGGAAATAATCAATTTAAAATTATTTCAATCATTTAAATATGGAATAATTTATTATGTATCGAGAAAAGGAAAATGTTAATGTCTTAAACTAACTGTAAATGGTGTTCACAACGTGGGTGCAATAAAATAAGTTATAAATTTGTTAAATTAATCAGTAATAAAAAAACAAACGCGCTATTAAAGAATTTCCACATGAGTGATCATCGAAATATCGGATAATTTATATTTAGTTTGCAATATAATAATAAATATATCGGAAAATGCAAAATATAAAGTAAGTAGAACGTGAAAATCTCGGTTGAATGATCAATTACAATAAGCGTAAAACCGATGCAAATTATTTTGTTCGGAATGACCAGAATTCACTAGACCACTGAAATTATAATGAGGAGTCAAATTGAATGTAGATAATATATATCTGTGGCTTACTAAAAAGGTTGAAGTTTTAATGACGCTAAAAATCATTGGATATGACTACTGTAACAACTAACAAAGCGGTCATCTGCCAAGATATGACTACTAAATGTTTTCTAAACAATGTTCTTAAACGTGTGAAAATTATTTTTTTAATTGTAAACGATGAATTCCAGCAAATTGTACAGCATTAACATAAATATATAAATATTTGAAAAACTTTTAAGATCTATTCACAATTGTCCATTCGTTGAAACAAATCTTACCCATATATTTTTTGGTGATTCGCCTGATGGTAAGCGATCACCACCGCCCATGAACATTACATGAGCAACATAGGCTTAGACCTCTGAAAATGCGTTGCCCGCTTTTTAGGGATAAGGGATAAGGAAAGGATTGATGACTGGAAAGAAGGAATGGACTGAGAAGGAAATAGGCCTCCGGCTCCCCCACTCACCGTACGAAATACAATAGCAAGCTATTATTATTTATTTCACGCCGGTTTTCTGTGGGGGTGTGGTACTTCTCCGGTGCGAGCTGGCCCAATTCGTGCCGAAGCGTGCTCGACTAACACATCCGATTTTATATAATTAAAAAATCTCACGAATAAACATTATTTTTCAAAAAGTTTGTATATATATTTGTACGATTTATTTTTAATTATCATTATTTGATTTAGTTTCAAACCTTGTCCTTTAGTATGTACTGGGTACATTCAAAATTATATTATTTCAAGCAGTTTTATAAAAGTAAGTCCCAATGTAACTGTAAAGCACAAAATTCACAATTAAACAAAAGTAATTTCGGGTAACGGTTGAACATTTTTTGGTTCTGACGAACTTTATAGTATGGCTATAACAAAACAACGAAAGATGAGATCAACATCCAAATTTTCGTACTAAATATCGGAAAGCGCGTCCCATAAAGTGTCGTGTCGAAAGTTTCTTAAGCGACAGATGTTCCGATATTACGGGCCGATATATCTTTATGGCGTCATTTAAATAATGAACCATGAGACTCAATGGTAATGGAAAATGTTTCCTATGGTATATTGTACATAGTCAAAACAAATATAAAGTAGCAGCAGCATTAACACATTTAAATACATGTTGTAAATTATCAAATAATTACAACAATAGCTTTTAGAGTTAAGGAATGGTAGAACAAATATACGAAACAACTTTTAATAAATCACAGTTTTATGTACAGTATATACTAATCCTCATTTCCTAGATATTTCTATTCAGTTATGTTCGCTCCATAGAATTTCGTCATATAAGCACTATAGTGATGTGCCTTATCGATAAAATGTAACGTGGCCCGCAACATAGTTATCTGTTGGTAAATTATTCGTAATTGGAATACCATTAGACCCATAGGCCCTGTAACAGCACCAAGCGGAGTTATGTACTGCGCAATGCATCGTAATTACAGGTCGGGAAATAATACCGGGTAATGCTTTGAATTATTACTTCCTAATCCTAAATTTGATATACAACATTGTAATTTTAACGCAAACGTTAAAATTTCAATTGCGTAAATATGTTTACGTATGTTAAATGTCAATATCGTATTATATTGTTACATATATTAACGAACGCATATTGTTAATGCAATAATAATAAAAGTAACTAACTATATCTATATTATTTATATGTATTTTAATAATTAAATTATATAAAAAAACATCATTAATAAATTAAAGATCTTTCTCCCTACTTATTTCATTGTATTATTATAATTTATGTACGCTCTGAAATATTTTTTGTAGCTACTTGTATCCTTTAATCAATAAATAATTATCAAGATATGAAAACTTAAATAAGTTAGTCGTAGCATGAATTAACTCTATAGTAATCGCATGTTTCAATAACCTATTTCTGCTTATGAATGAGAATTTAAAAGATATGGTATCGCAGATTCCAATTAAGGAATAATTAATTAGCCTATCTCTCGTAAGTAAAACAGCAACGGAGGTTAATTAACGGCTAAAAAAATAATAAATTGTATATCTTTTCATAAAACTTCACGTGGATGTTTAATTAAATTCACAATCACAAAGACCCTTTTGATTCAGCTGTGATAAAGCGACGAAGAAATCAGGTGCTTTTGAACATTTTTTTGTACAATATTTATTTTCTAAAGACTGTGGCGCTCCGTGTAATGTTAAGTTATATATTCTGCACCTCTTTCAAAGATCGATTGATTTTTAAGAAGAAGTAGCAATCAGTTTTTTAAAAAGAAGATATGATGGTTTAGGATACTTAATTTAAAAGTTGCATGTGTGAATAGTTTTGATTATTGTGCATTTTCTTGCGGAGTTATCAGCTTTTTGAAAACATACTCATAAAAATAAATTCAAGTTGTAGATACTCTAGATATTTTTATAATATGAGAGAAATTACTATAATATACAACAAATTTATATTCAAATTAAGACTTCCAGTTAAAACGTTGAAGTAAATGTGAAATACTCTTGAAATTTCAAAAAAAAATCGGAATTTCGTATTTTTATTAAAATTAATTGTTTTATGAAACAAAAACGAAAACACGACAATTCACAGAGCGTTAATTAAAATTATTTCAAGTGCTATTCGTAACATTTCTTTTATCTTTGCAGAGCATAACGAAGAGGCGAGAACCGTCCTTGTTCAGAAAAGTTTATTTATAACATTTTCAACACCGCAACAACATCCTAAATATGTAAGAAGGAATGTAAAAATCTGCGTTTCATACTTTTATTGTTAGTAAAATTTTTGCTTTGCACGAGAATTATAAAATGAGGTAAATGAAAACAAAATGTACCTTCGTTTGCAATTTCTTTTGTTATGAAGAAATGCGCTTCAAAAGAACGTTCAGAAACAATTAAAGTAGAAGGAAAGTTCTCATTAGCTCTGTTAAACTTTTATAATTGTTCTCTTATGCATAATCCTTTTGTGTTAGCGCAGAAATATATAATTGATATTTTCTTATCAATATTTTGTGATGAATATACAAACAGAAACAAAACGTACAAGCCGTATGAGTTGTCTTGACCGGGTAAGTCCCACTTGCAAAGAGAAGTGGTGCAGTGAAATAGCAATTATTTTACAATGTTGACGAGTTTGCATAAGATCTTTTTTGCCTTCCTCTTTTTAGTAGGGTATCTAAATATCTATTAGACACAATTTTTTGGATCTCATTAACGTTTTAGTAAATTTATATTTATATTTATCTATTCTACTAATTTTCTTGTAAGTATCTTGACTTATTCTGTTTTAAATATTGATTGACCTCTGGCTTCCTAACATTGGAAACAGGATGGCTATTCAAGGTATACACTCTATATAGTAATGCGCTTGGGATTTTGCTGTGAAAGGTCCGATCCCGAAAGCTAAACGTGTTAGTTCGCTTTATTGAATATCGGGAATATGCCTGTCCTGTGGGACTGGAAATATCGAAGGTCGGTAAGCATTTGGCTTAGCTTCGTGTTCTCAGCGGGTTTTTGAAGCACTTTCAGGATCAGGTAATGGCATCGGATGGAAATCTACGTAATGCAAATATTGAGTTTATTTTGAGGTCGGTGTCCTTTTTTGTGTATTGTGTGCAAAAGTTACAGCCTTCGGAATTTCAGAAGGGCTATAATATACGTGATGGGCTTGTATATTATATGATATAGACAAACATTGAAGTAAAAATGTGAACGTTTAAGTAAAGTGTTGATTTCAATTGATATAGTCTATACTAATATTATAAAGAGTAAAGATTTGATTTTTTGTTTGTTTTTTTTGTAATGGATAAACTCGAAAACCGCTGGACCGATTTTAAAAACGACTTTTCACCATTAAAAAGTCGCAACTTCGCTCGACTGAGTCATATACTACATATGTCACTACATAGGCTATATATGTACCACGGACAAAGCCGGGGCGAACTAAGTTGTTATTAATAAGTCAAAATAAGTATTTTCATATACATATTGATTTAAAAAATAAATGAGGTTTATGTGAGTGATTTCTTAAATTAATCAATAAAAAGCAACTGTTGCAGGTTCGATGAATAAATGAAGTAAATGTTAAATATAGACATTGATAGAGTACCTTTTCATCCTTAACCTCCTGGAACTCCCGAGACGTTGTACCAACGTCAAAGCTTATTAAAACAACAATAATCTATCTCCTTTGGTGATCAATCTATTAACAGGGATATTTTCAGAATAATAAATATTCGAACCCAACGCAATGTTCATCAATTTCAATCTAGCAAAGGATTAACGAGCGTTGTTTTTTTGAAGTTGATGGATATATTATTTACCACTCATCATAAGCTTTTAAAGTAATTGATGCCATTAAATTAAACCTTCTTACGATTCTGTATGTCGTTTGAATAAGTACAATGGATTATTAAATGTGTTGACAGCTTAAATATCTCGTGGTTATAAAATTGGACGCGAATGTTCATATGCCGACTTTAAAGGATTTGTGATAAAGAACGGATTGACAAGGTGAGAAAGGAAAGGATTGATAAGGTTGGAGAACATATCCACTTATCGTAGGAAATGATGTCATATTCACATGCTACTGTTAAATACTGAATTTCTGTCGTGGTGAGGTATTTACCCCGATACGAGCTGGCTCAATTTGAGTCGAAGCGTGCTACCGCACACAAGCCTCTTAGCAATTAATTGATAACCTTTATCTCATTCGCTAGCTTCTCTATAAGTGCTATTAATTCCATGCATTTAATCCTTTTACATCTCAAAAACTATTTCCGCTAACATTTGCGGTCACAAACGTATCTTAAATTTTGTATCATTACATCTGATACAGTTTCAAATATACGCGACGCAATAAGCGCACTGCCTGATATATTGGTTCTGTTATTGTTTTTCAACTTTACCGTACAACTTAACTTATTGGAAACAACCGGTTACTGAGATTTGAGTGTAATGTTTCGCATCACGACTGTTCCGAACTTTACTTGTATTGCAAAACTGTTTCCATACGTATCATGCGATTTTGCAGTTTTGCCAGTGGAAAATTTTAATATGTGTATTCCATTACAAGGTACGTATTTAGGTTGATTTTCTAAAATTGTGATGTTGATAGAAATCAATACTGATACTGTGAAAACATTAAAAATTACTTTTAAGTAACTATAAAACTTTTAAAGTGATAATTATAAATGAACAATCATAAAATGTAGGTTCATACCATTGATTGACAAAATGAGGCCATGAATTTAATTTAGGTTCGCAAGATTTTACTTTTAAAGAATATTGCAAGAAATATTTTCAAAGAAGAGATTCCTCGCAATATGTACTTGAATTGGTATAGGTTTTTGCTCCCATAATCGCACCAGTTTACACGAGCGATGTAACGCGGCGCAAAAAATCAGTGTCGTCGGAAAGACCCTTGTTCTTTTTTATCACGAAGAGGGTGCGACTTGAAGAACAATCCATCTAGTGTTGAATGGCATCCCTCCTAAGGACCTTTGTAATTTTACTTTATACATAAGAGCTGACAAGTGCGTCTAGCTGTCGTAATAACTGTTTTCCTGCTCCGTAATACGCGTGTAGCTTTTACTCTAAATTATATTCTGGTTGTATAAAAATATGGGAAAAATTGGTTGATGGGTGTCTGAAATTGTGCTTTCCAACAATTTTTTATTACGTTTTCATTGCTTTAATGTAATTCTTAGCATGGAACTGTTACAACTACTCAAAAAATTTATTAATAAAATATCTTTTTTGTGCTCTTTCTCACACGACGGTAAAGGAAATTCGAATAAAAATTACATGTTTTACCGCGATAAAACGATTTTTATGTTTATGTACATATACATAGCACCGGACATAAAAATCGTATATGTATTATTATATATAATGTTGAAATTATACTTGAAAACTTTAGGAATAGAAATCAAGCACACATAAGATTTCAGAAAAATGAATTAGTTTCGATTATTTCGCACATAGTCATTGCTATATTCATATAATAATCGGACATTTATCGTTGCTTAAAGATATTCTATAATAAGTATATCAGTACCAAGCCTCAAAGAGTTATTCTCTGAGACTTTAATGAGCCGAGCATTTGTATTTCTTTCTTGTACTGTATTTCATTTAATGAGTATACCCATACAATTCACCGACATAATTAAAAGGAGTAAATGTAGAATATGCCCGCAATGGCATTACATGAGTAATTTCCTTTCTAATTATTTCACATCGTATTATACAGCAGTTGTACACACATTCAACTCCTAGTAACATGCTTAATCACCAGACAGAATGGCCTCACTAAGGTTATATTCTGAAAACATTCATTTCACTGGCATTTGTAGCGTAGTGTACAGTTCATTCGAGCGTGAATTTACCCTTTAGTGGCCGGGTTGCAAGGGACTTTACGATATTGCTCAGCAAAAATATCTTAATAAAGTGTATGTGTATCATGTTTGTTTAAAGCGTTTAATATCGCATTCAGTATTGAATTTTATTTACCTATTGGATGTTTTTGTGGCATAGTGTTGGGCAGTTTAATTAATACAGACGAGGATGGTATTTATTAGTAGTGGTGGATATTTAAATGTATTATTTTATTTCGAAGATATATAAATTTTTTCTGTTGTTCGATAGACATATAGCAAACAGTGCTAGTTAACAGATAACAAGTAATTTAAAACTACGTAAGGGGATTTTGCTTTTTTTTTATTAATCTACTAGTCCATGTAGCTTATTAAGAGCAGGAACCACGCTGGCCATGTGGCAGATGCCACATATCGTCACTCTTTTGAATACTAACTATTTACTATAAAACACAAAAAGAATTACGCCAATCGTTTGAACACCCACAGAGAAGTCGAATCGGCTCATCGAATTGAGAAACTCCATCTTTCTTGGAACATGGGCTTAAAACACAATAAATATTGTTATATTATTTCCAGCTTGCGATACTAAAGTAACAATATCAACCAGTACTAAGTCACAGCATTTCCCAACGATTCCCTCCATCCCCTGATTTATGTATTGAGAACAATGCGTAATCGCACAAAATGTTTTATAGGGCAATTTCAATAAGAGTTGTATTTAAATAGAAAACTACTATTTATATTGTACAAGGAAGTAAGCGAGAGCTTGTAATTTGTATAAATAATTGGATGAGATTCTTGAGAACACCAATTATTCAGGTATTGTAATAATTGGAATGAAATACTTGCATAACAATACGCACTTTGCAGTTTTGTATCAATGGTATATATATGGAATATAATCAATAGTATGCCAGTAATTTAATTTATTACATTTCCTAAAAACAAATACTTACACTTAAAATGGCAACTTCAATGGCAACAATCTTGCCAAACTAGACTAATATTTATGCTGATAATTTTCAAGGTAAAAACTTTCAGAAAAACTGCGAAGTCCGCGAACGTCCCGAATATAAAAGATCAGAAAACTTTTGCTATCGTTACAATACTCGGTGAAAGATTAAGCTAAAGTTGAGGTATTCAAAGTTGGCGACCCTCTGAATGGGCCATAAAAATGTAGCTCCTCTTTATTGGATATCTGAATATAGGGCCGCGAGCCATCTGCTCGAGATATTGTTTATATACCATCTGCTCCCTAATTTGATATTAAAGAAATTGCTAAAATATTCATCTAAAATTACACACCGTTTTCATGAATCGCTAAAGTGTAACGAGATAATAAATAAAATCGATGGTTTCAATGACTGAAGACAAATTTAATCATGGATGAAAACGTTCATATCAGTTATATTCGAAACTAGGGGCATATAAATTATACTTCCACACTGATGTGTAAATTTTAAAAATATTCGAGCTCGGTATGACAGACGATGCCAATAATACGACAGCAATCATAACAGAGGCTGTAGTTAAAATCATAGGTATTTATCACTTTCATCTGACCAGTAACGGGCAGACCCATATCGTTGTCTGATCCTGTCTAGACCACAAAACCTCACTTTAATTTGATATACGTGATTCGCTTTTATCAGATTTCTGCTCTGGCGTCTTGTGGCATAAATAAATCTATATTGAATAAACTAATCTGGGCTATAATTTTTCATAGTTTCAAGAAGTATCGGTAACTCGTCACAGTTCCAAACGACAGGCGCTCGGCGCTGATAAAACTTTGCAGTCTCCACAAAATTTACTCAAAGACATCCGTAGACATCTAAGATGATAAATTAGCGAAGTTCCGATATTCGATACACCTATATCGGGGCGTCTTCAGAACATTGAGTAGATATAAGATACTTGTGCGTTTCTTGTGGTGCTTATGCAAAGTTTTAATTATATTGTGTTACTGAGAATGACAAGTTTTAAACATTTGTTGCATTATACACGAGCTTAAGTTTCGTCGCCGGGGCTGTTAATGATTTGAATGAGAGTGGCTTCATTTGATTTAAATCTTCATTTTGGAAACTTTCACGTTGTTGTAAGATCTATGGATAAATTTTTATTCTTATTTTTACTTAATATATGCTACTTATGGTATAGGAATGGTCAAATTTCTAGGAGATCTGAGGAGATAGATGTACTCAGTATAATTTTTGATAGAAATATTTTAACTGAAATATGTCAAACTTCCAATAGCACTACATTCACTTTGAAAATGTACTTTGATATGTGCAGTTCTTCAAATATCACATAGGTGCTAAAGACAATGTGATAAAGTCGCGGTGCGCAAAGAGAGCTTGCTTGCCAAGTACCAGGGGTGCAAACATGAGCAGGAAGTAAACCGAGCTGAATGCCTTTCTAACGTCTTAACCGTGTCAACTCGAAATGCTATAATAAGCCATAGTCTGCACAACATAAAGGTGGTTTTTCATCGTGTACTTTAAGAGTAGGAAAGAAGGTTCAATGTTCACATTCTCCCAGTAGGAATGCGGTTGTTCCGTGATATGCTAAGCAAAAGCTAAGCAAACGAATTGGGTGAAACGTAGACATAAGAATGAATTGTTCCTACAAGTAAATGCATTTGAGGCCCGTACGAGTAAAATATTCCGGACATTTGCTTTTGTTTTTCGTTGGCTTTTTGTATTTTATGTGAATTATGTTACGTTGAACCAGCGGTGCGACTCAGCTTCGCCCGTTCTTCGTATATAGTCTATAGGACTCGGAGATCACATATCCAACGGTGAGAGAGAAGATGAAATAATAAATTTTTTTTTTTTTTTTTTTTTTTTTTTTAAATGTCATAGCGGGCAGCTGAGCTGGTGGTTCGCCTGATGGTAAGCGATCACCACCGCCCATAAACATTCGCAAAGGTAGTACCTCTGTGAATGCGCTGCCCGCTTTTATGGGGTAAGGGAAAAGGAAAGGATTAACGACTGGAAAGAAGGAATGGACTAGGACGGGTGAGGAAAAGGAAAACGGGCCTCCGGCTCCCCCACTCACCGTACGAAACACAGTGGCATGCCACTATTTCACGCCGGTTTTCTGTGGGGGTGTGGTACTTCCCCGGTGCGAGCTGGCCCAATTCGTGCCGGAGCGTGTTCGACTCCCACAATAAGATTAAATAAATAAATAAATAAGATTAAACAATGGTTGGCAAGGTTAAATATTAAATGGGCGACTTATTTTAATAGCGGTTGCTCGTATGTTTATTTGTACGGATCCCGAAGTGTCGCGAGTCCACCTCGCACTTGATCGGTTTTTATTTTCCTGTTTGACACCAATTAGAATGTCACGTGCAAAAGTTATTCATGCATTTTGACCTTTAGTGAAAGGTTAGTTTTACACAATGCATTCAAGCACTGGGTTATACGAATATAGATAAATAAACAGAAAATTACTTATAAGTATAGGTAACGTGTTTGTTCTAATGCGTAATCGACACAAGTGCATTGCAATTTGCAAGTAAACCTTGATTGCCTTGGTTAAATTACCAATATATATACAACTTTTAAAATACCTCTAGCTGGATTAAATTATACATAACATTAATAAATAAACTCTAAATATTGTTTTGAAAATGTCATAATTAAGAATTAAATGTTCTTTTTTTCTTGAATCTAGATAATTTTTATACTTTGACTAGATTGGAATGGAATTTAGTAGTACAGGAAATGCTTAATCATATTTTGTCTGACTGTTACTTATTATAAGAAATTATAATAACTACGACCTTCTAGGTCTATATATTTTCAAGTCAGTACATTTATAATTCCTTAAGCGGCATAGCTATTAAAGAACTATTTAGTATTTTAAAGTATGTAGCTTTTTTTAATTTATATAAAAATATAAATTTTTATAATACCAATTATTAAATGTATCAAAAATACCAGTTACGTTTAAAGGTATTTACGTCACGTAACATATACTTCCTGTGAGATGATATCTTATTATAAGACGGGTAAAATTACAAAGCCTGTCAGTGTGAAATATGTATCGAGAACCTTCACAAACACCGCTGTATACTTCGCAAGATTTACAAACTCTTTGCGCCTAGATTTATTCATGACTTGACCAAATATTTGATTGATTATCGCGTCTCAAGCAATCGGGCTCCCGATAAACTCAGACCACTTCATTTTGTGAAAACATTGTTTAAAGTTTATAGCGCGAAAATGATGTTGCTGTTTTCTTTTTAATTATTTTAGTCTTGTTTATATGTACTTGAAGTGTGTTGAAGCGTTGAATATAATATTGGTACCTTCTAGTTTTTACTTGACTTCGATACGATACACACCAAGAGTCGATTGTAACATATACACATGATTTGTTTTAAAAATAATACCACATAATTTGATTTGGAACCAGGCGTCATAGATTCGCGCCATTTCATGTTTAAGGTTTCTAACAAATCTATAGGTCAGATTTATCTTGCTAAATCTCAAGCAATACATAACATATTATTTCAGTTTACATATGTATTCATGTTTAATGTCCCCAATACTGAGAATTCCCACTGTCCACGCGTAAAAACTCAATAAAGCCGCGTGTAACACAAAGCCCGGGTAAAACAAACAAGCATCAAGCCGCAAACGCTTATGAACAATGTCCTACAATTTCTTCACTAAACACCGCTTTTATTAATTCACAGTGTGTTCGTAACGCTCCTTTGACGGCGCGTTTATTCAACAAATATACCCCTTACCCGCCTTTCGACGACGTCCCGCCCGATCTATCTTTGGCTTAACTTAATCCGACTAATACATTATTTTTATAACACTCCATCATGACACGGCCATTAGATGATCCCGTGTGAACGTTTTACGTGAAATTTCTTAAAGCACTTTTTTATTTAACGAAATTTTGAGTGCCAGATGTTATTTTTATATCCGCGAGTGTGCAGATGTTTAGGTAATAAAAGAAAAACACTATAATGTTTTAAGTTTTTACGACCGCGATGAGATGAATGAAAATTTAAGGCGTCTTGCTTCTTTGGTGAAGTTACTAAGGAATATAATGTTTTAGCTATCTCGTTTATGTATTATAAGAATTGCTGTATAAGTTTAGATGTAAGCTTTTAAGGATTAAGGATAAGTTATTATATTATTTCGTATTTGAAATTGAGTAGATTTAGAGCAAGTTTTAGTTTTTCATCAAAATCCAGCCATTATGCTGAATGACAACCTAGACACAATTAGATTATGTTTGTTAAATACATCTTGAAATTACTGTCATATTAATGCGAATTGAATTAACGCGACCGACTAATTTGACTTCGCGAAGCCAAGGCATTACATCATCGAAACCTCGTTCAACCGTAATAATATGATTACGAATTAAAAGCTAATATTGCGTGCATTATAGGATATGTTCATTAAAGCACATACAGCTTAGAACCGAGGTAAAGTGCCTCTTAGATTACCTACGTCGGAGGATTTCACTCCACATTCAATATGGCTTAAGGGCTTTCACGGCGCCCTTGCAGCTGCGAATTAACTAACATATTGACTTACTCGATAACCATTCATATTTGAAATGCATGACATTTGTTTGGGATGTTGAACTAGTGTTACATAGCGAAAGTATTTTATTTCATTTTTATACTAACTATAGGAAATTTTTTTTCCGAGGTCCATTGAAGGTATCTATTTAAATATTTACGTCATTGCTCGTAAAAATTATGCTTAACTGTATAGATGGCGATTCTATCATAATTATGCTAGTGAAAGGATGCCGGAGACGAGGTGATTTAAATTGAAATAATTACTAACAAGTACAAGTTATTCGAAATAGTTCATTTGCAAGTTATATTTACTTACTTATTATAACCATGCTGCAAATATTTGTATTTATGTGAAAACCTTTTCAGAAATAAATACTTTTGAAGATGTTAATCTTAAGTCAAACAAAATAAAACAATGTAACCAATCTCATTATAGGTTGTTATAATTTTGTTATGTAAGCAATTACTTTGAGAGTGTTATTAATTTCGCTTCATATATGTAAAAGAAAGTCGTTTTAGTTATACTATTTATAACTCAAGAACGATTTAATTTAAATAAGGGCCTAGAACAGTTTTTTTTTTTATTTGAAATCTGCGGGAACGGCATTTATTAATACCCTGAGTCTTTCTATCTATTCTTTCGACTGCGCGGGAAAAGCCACGGGCGTAAAGAGGATATTCTTAATTGTATATGTCGTGTCACATATGCTCCGAAATATCGTTCTACCTACGATCGTGACCTACGTCGCCCTCTCGATTGGCGCGCGATACCCTAAAACTTGTTAGTTAAATAATGGTATTTAACTAACAAGTTTTAGGGTATATATATAATAGCATGTATGCATGGGCATACATGCTATTATTTTACAACTTCCAGACAAAATGAATAATAAAAATATTATTCGATTTTTTTCAACTTCAGTAACTCCAACCTTAAATGATGTCTTTAGTCAGAAGTTGCTTCAGGCAAATTTCAGTAAGCAATCAAGATATCAAGCAGTGCAGTTTGCTAAGTGAAGTAAGTAAGCCCCGTTCCGACCTCATTCAGTTAAATGTGGATATTTATTGTGTCATATTTTATTAATAAAATTACAAATTGTTTTTAGCCCTTTTAAAGCTTTATTTAGCTGCGGTATGGTTCTCAATGTGGAGATACGAGAATCTAAATGTATATAATGCATAGAATTACACCAAAATGTAAATTTTTGGTAACATGTGGTAACATTACTTGTGCGAATTGTTACCACGGTCACCGTAAAAACTTCAATTATCTTTTCTAAGTTACGAAAGCGGCGGTCTCCGTGCAATATATTTTTCAACTAGGAAAATACAACAGTTGAATAAAAAAAAAAAAAACAAACAAACGCATATTAAAATACTGTATAAACGTGGCATTTGTGTGAGTCGTAGTTTCGAGCAGTTTTAATTAAAATCGACCTGCTTCATACGTTATTTGCAAAGTCAGCGTTTTGACGGTGTATGAACATTAGGAGTTGCCAACTGTTCGAGTAGTGTTATAATGTTACTCCAGTTAATAGAGTTATTTTGTTTATTTGCGCTGACGAGGAACAATATTAAGAAACAAGTATGGAGCCGGAGGCCCGTTTTCCTCACCCGTCCTAGTCTATTCCTTCTTTCCAGTCGTTAATCCTTCCCTTTTCCCTTACCCTATAAAAGCGGGCAGCGCATTCACAGAGGTTTACCTTTGCGCATGTTTATGGGCGGTGGTGATCGCTTACCATCAGGCGAACCACCAGCTCAGCTGCCCGCTATGACATAAAAAAAAAGCATGCGAAAGCTTAACAATGAGTCACGAGGGCATGTTGTCATATATATTTAGAATAATAATTATTCTAAGCATACGTAGGTATTGTGTAAATGATTCATCTAGTGTGATAATAAAGATTGAGTCAACAGTATAATTGATAATTAATTACGTGGGATACTAATGAATGCTGATGGGTTCTTTTTAAGAATAATAGTATATAGAGGAATGTGAATAGGCATTTATAGGGTAAGCGTGCTCCATCCTAGACCTCGCTTGTCGCTTTCCATCAGGCGAAGCGATGGTCAAATGCTTGCCTAAGCTTAAATTAAAAAAAATATATACGATAAGAGAAATAAAAATATGTAAGAAGTTTCGACAAGATTATAATAACATCACCATAGTAAATTTATTATTTTCCATTTATTTACAAATATAAGTAATGCAACACGAATAACAGATCTGTAAGATTATTAAAACACCAACAATTACCTATTACCACAATAATCTAACGATATATTAAAGTAAAGTGGAAAATGAGTATGATATAAACTTTCGACGGGCAAGGCAAAGGCATTTCAATTTATTAATAACATATATAAGTATCTTTTTTTACATTTTTAGATTCAACTACTATAATTGCGATAAGAAAGTATGCTATATATAATAAAATGATACATCTGTAAGAGATCTGTCACAGAATAATAAGTACGGGTTCTGTTTACATTTGACACAATTTTGATACAAACCAAGCAGTACAATTTGCACAGAGTAACCTCAAATCTGTGATTAAGCCTTAATCCAAATTTAAATACAACAATGTTCATTGATTGCTCTTAAAATAGGGGGATGATTCGCAATGTTTACGGCAGTGCGGTCGTACAGGCACGTTACTCGAACAATTAACACGGATAATTCCATTCTAATTTACCCGTAGGAGAAAAAAGCAAACTGCGTAATGGTTGGCTATTAGATATCTTTTTATTTCGGCTGTTTAGTGACTAGCGAGATTTTCCCTTGAGGTCGTTTCTTTTGTTTATCCCTGAGCAGTTTCTTTTCGTAATTATAAACAGAGTAGAAAGGCAGCGGCATCACGGTTGACGAGACAGGCAGGAGGTCTGGAAGATAAAGAAATTTATCTTGTTAGGCTTGACGTTGAGGTAATTTTGATATGATTTCTTATTTTGTTATGCAAACAACGTTACTGAAATTGGAGTTGTTAATTTTATTCAGCGAAATAAATTGATTGTATTATTTCGCGACGAGAATAAACCTATTGTTGTCCTTTGCTCGAGAGCTTACCTTCAGACATGATAATAATGCTAGGCGAATGTGAACAATGAAAACGTTCTTATACGTCTCTTTTTTAAAGAAGTCCCAATATAATTAATATGATTTAAAAATGTATATTCATAAGTTTAAATTAAATCAAAACACTATAAAAACGGGTTACCCCAACTTAATAGAATATTGTTATTTTTGAAGTTTCCCTCGCTTGCTAAGCTTTTATTGCGGAACTTCGCGCACATCATTACCTGTAAACTGCACTGTTTGTTTGTTATACTTTATAAGTGGATTTCTTGGTTGAATTTTAAGATAACAATTTATATTTTATGATGTAGACGTAATATATTCAAGAGTTAAGTGGTGCAATTCGGGAGTTTCTGAGCATATTTTAAACAAAGAAAAGCAGCAGACTTGCATTCTACTTTGAACGGCAGCCAAATATAGACGTTATTTCTGTGAGTATTGTATGAAGTTTAAATAGCTTGTATTTTTATGATATTCTATTTTGAAATTAATTTAATTAAGGAATCGGATG
The DNA here is from genome assembly GCF_012273895.1 of Zerene cesonia. NCBI lineage: Eukaryota > Metazoa > Arthropoda > Insecta > Lepidoptera > Pieridae > Zerene > Zerene cesonia. Next base: position 2,347,682 of record NC_052118.1, on the reverse strand, counting down.
CAAATTGGTCTCAAGCAGAAAAATTCATATAAAGTGTTATAGGAAACAAACCAAATAAATAAGAATAAATGTTATCTTAAAATAAACATGATTAATCCCGAGAGAAACACGAAATGTATTAAGGCCTTATTGAGAATTTGGCCGTGGCACGAACGCACAAGGTTAAACTGAGCACATAATATTTATAATTTAAGGTATTGGTTGGCATTTGATACAGCTTTTTCTATTAAAATAAACTAAACTACAAATCCCAATAAAAACATAGAGTAATTTTTTTTGGGAATTTACATCTAATAAAGATTGTGTGGTTTTTAAGATACATTGAGCGGATAATCAATTGGTTCGCCTCATGTTAAGCGAATACAATATCAATCAGTCAACATTATATCTTTGAAAACATGTTGTCCGCTTTTATGGAATAATGGATAAGAAAAGGAGTAACGACGGTAATTAAGAAATAATCCGGGAAGGGCGAGGTAAAGGAAACCGTTTATTTACTTATTTATTGTATATACAAATTGTGAATGGTGTATAAAAATCAATACAAATGTATATTTTGAAAGTGCGAGATGACCAAATAAGTCGAATGCAACTTTACGTTTCAAGGTAAGTATAATATTTTGCGATTTTTCAAATGTAACTTGTTTTTATTATTTAAGAGTCGAAACGAGAACGAGAAGCGATATAGGCTACGTTTTACGATGGTGATATGTCATGTCCATTGCTTTATTTGATTATCCGGGCGAAGCTGCGTTAAGCAGCTAGTTACTTATGAGTTAGTTTTCTTAGTGGAATTAAATAAGGGTCATTTTCTTTTATTTCATTGTCTATACACAGAATTCGTAATAATTTTTGTAATATGTTTTAACTGATTTTCACGATTTGTTCCTCGAATACCCATAGAGTATTGAAATCCGTCTTCAAGTTCTGTTACCTCGCTGTAGAAAAAATACTTAAAGAGCTTTACGGATAAAATATTTCTCTTTTATACTATGGGAATGATACATTAACAGTCAATTTACAAGACGTAAAGTTTACATAATAAAACTAGTCCATATAACAATCCGACCTACTTTACTTGCATAGTATCGTGTGAGCTGGTATAAAGTTCGATCGCAAGGTTACTGGGCCTTGATTCCCTTTTACTTGAGAGCCTCAGTTTATAAGGGCATGTGCCACTGCCGGCGATATCTGATAATGAAATATGTATGGTGTATTTGATAACCTGGCTTCGCAACCAAGAAATAATATTACCACAGATAACATAATACTATAGATGTAGTAATGATTATATTTATAAATGTTGGAAGTGGTTGGGAATGTGAATTAAAATATCTATATGTTTATATATTTGTTAATTATGTGGGAATAAGTAGGAAAAATATTGTTTTGAGTTGTCAATGAGCTCAGCTGTGATGCTCGGTGGCTCACTAAAATGACGACATGTATAGGGCGACATTTTCAAATTGTTTTTGGAGTGAATGTTTGCACGCAAGTGACTCGGGTTATGCCAATAGCTAAGGTGCTCTGTCAAACTTTCGCAAAAACATCCCAATTTATTTCATTAAGGTCACTTTTCATAACGATAGAGGACAGACTAGGATATGTTAATACATAGAATGGATCCTCCATTTTATGTAATAACATACTCAACAGTTACAAGTATTTTTAAATGTGTGGCGGTGAAACATTTACAAAAACACTGGTTCATTGTAAATACGAACAGTTACCATTTTAATCGATAATCGTCATCAATATTGACAAATATAGTGTATTTATATATGGTTTATTATATTTTTTGTGTTTCATAGAATGTTCTAGCCATTTGGTCGTATTTTAGAATCTGGAGTGGTAGCTCCTTCTCAGGGACGTCGGTGGCAGTTTTTGTAATGTTTGTAAAAAAAAGAATTATATTTTCTACCTATTTATATGTAATGAGTATTGTAAGAGAGATATTTTGAACGAAATTTAACTCGCATTCCTGTTTCTCGTGTGGTTAATTTAAATCAATTTCAATATCAATTCCTCCACATTTTCATTCCATGTTTGGTACATTTATTCAGATTATTTCTCTCACAATCTTTCATAAGTATAGCTATTAAAATATCATTTTCATTTATGTAGTGTAGTAATGTTCATTTAAAAATAAGCCCAGCTGAAGATCCTAATAGTATGTTTATTTTATAAAGGTGAAAAAACGTCAGTAAAATAATTTTTCATACACTTTATTGCAAAGTAATTTCAACCTCGGTATACTTTACATGCAAACCTTATCTAAACATGCAATGCGGCAATGAATGTTATTAATAAAACAAATACCGTAGGCCCCGGCTCTAATTAAACAAACCCGGGGCATAGTTAATTTAATTATAATTGCCATATTAATACCTAAATTCAATTTATTCGTACAAATAATCGCGGAGTTTGTGAAATGTTAGGCGTGTTATGGTCATTTTTAATTAAAAAATCTCACCCGGCTTTAAAACATTATCGGGGTCGCGTCTGTACAACATCGCTAAGCTCCATGCAAAAAAATTACCAAATAACACGAAAAACAAATAAAAATTCATCCTTCGAATGGCACGTATATACTAGGATCACAGAACACGACAGGAGGTTATATTTCAACCTGTATTTATTTGACACCCTTCCGTGTCGCGGCGTGCGGCGTACTCGAATAGACTCGAATAAAGAATCGAATGTATCGGTGACATTCTCGATACGGCCGGCTGGCATTGCGAGATCGAAAATCTAATATGAATACGCTTTTGGTAAATACGTTTTGGGTGCTGGCTGAGATCACGGTTCCGTAAATAATGCCAAGCATGTGCCTAATAAAATCGAGCTGCATTTCCAGATGAGGTGAGGAGGTCTTGGTATTTCGAGTTGCATTGCTAGCAAGTGTTGACTGTGGAAGCTTGGCATTGCTTCGTTATTGAGTGAAGGTTACCCAGTATGAATTTGAGTGCAGTTTTGCAAGGATTAAGAATAATAGCTGATTGAGAAATATATTTTTTGATGCTTCGCGTTTAAACGTAGACCGTATTGCGATTCTTTTATGTTTTCTTTATTCATCTGCAAACGACCTTACATTATTTGATTCTGACAATATTATTGAAATATTAAAATATATCTGATAAATTATAAGAACCAAGTTGATACATATATGAATTACTTATAGAATATCAGTCAAAGAAACATATAAAAGTGTAGAAACATTTTATACGCTATTAAGCATCGCGAGTTGTACATCACGACTCATTTATGCAGCTGCGTGCATCGACTTCCTAACAGCTTTATATTCCCTTCTAGACGCCTAAGCACACATTACACACTACAGTGCGATCAATAGAGAACTTTTCAAACTGTAAATTAGTTCGGCGATAGTTTGGAAGCTACTGAGAGAGGCGAAGCAGTCAATTTGTAGAATATGCAGATGGAGTTACTAAAATTTCAAGGGTTTTCTAATTGTTCGGCGTGAGCCACGAAAAGTTTCGTCAAAGGGAAATGTTAATAATGTTGTAATATTGACACATTCGCGCGTCTCGTACAGTTCAAATGCAACTAGCACGTATTTTCAAATATTTCTATCATTCGGAGAGTATTCAGTCTCTTCTAGTTAGTAACAGCAGCAAATAAAGCTTCAGTTTTATTTCTAGGCGTTAAAAATTAAAGACTTAAACGAATCTATATGCGATTTTTTTCCAAATATTGAGAGACAGTCTTCCCGTGATCACGTTCGTTGTAAAGTTTTCGGAATGAATAGTTTTTCCTATAATTAGAGATTAATAATAAAAATATAATATAATTAGAAAAGAGAGAAATTTTTAACGAGATTGATGTATATGATTAGTTTTATTTATTTCAATAGGCGACCAAAATATTTGAATACAATATATATTTTGAACAAAAAAAGAAATCTTGACATTTTCGAAACTAGAACAAATTTGAAAAAATTGAACCACACGGGAGGTACTTGCTTTCAAATAAAAAAAGACCATCAAAATCGGTCCTCCCACTGGCAAGTTCTAAGGTAACAAACCAAAAAAATACAGCTGACTTGAGAACCTTGTCCATTTTATGCAGTCGGTTAAAAACAATCACAATGTTTAGCTTTAAACGTCATTCATGTAGATTTTTACATACGTACGTACAAGCAAATTGTTTATATGATAACAATGTTGAACTGTTACAAAATAATTCGTGTAAACCGTTCCGCTTCGAGTTCTCATTTAAGTATTTAAATCCTAAATTACGTCTATCAAGCTACAGTTTACAAAGCAATTTCGTTCTAAGAAATCACTTCAACTATTTCTGCAAAAACACGCAAACGAAATGAATTTATTTCGAAGAGAACAACGACCGTTTCTAATTGACTACGAAATGTGAATCATAATAAAATTACATTTCACTTATTTAAAAAAATATATGTATAAATGTAAACTTTGTGTGTTTTATTAATTATATAAATATGTATATTAATAGTTATACCTACTAATCTATATCTATCTTGTCTATAGTCTATACCTACTAATAATATAAAGCTCTCTCAGCTCTTAAAGTTTGCTTGTTTGCGCTAAAGTCAGAAACTACTGGTCCGATATGGATTAAATTTGTTACATAGACTGACTTGAGTAGTATTAGAGAGGAAGAACAGAATATTTTCGTCTATTCTATCTTATCCATATTTTCTTTTAACTTCGCGGTTAAAGCCAGGGGCGGGAACCTAGTAAATTGTTTTTTATAAATATTCTATTTATTTCGGATCGATCAATTGGACAGTATTCTCTTTCAATTAATATTGAACTGACCATGAAGTATGTAATAACATATTTATTCATTTTAAATTAAACGTTTATCTAGAATGTTCTTCAAGATTTATTATTAATGATATTAACACAGCACAACATCATAATTCCGGTGTTGTGCACAGTTATAACGATACACCATATAAGTGGAGATGAGATCACGCCATGTTTACACTGAATCAGAGCGTGGGTGGGATGATACTTCGCTGTTTTCCCACAAAAAGTGCGCACGTGGCTCTTTACTTCCTGCATAATGAAATGATCTCATAGGCAGTTTGGATACAGTTAAAACGAATGTTTGTATACAGAACTAGTAAAACTTAGATTATCATTGCGAGTTTTGAAAATTCAGATAACGAGTATATAAAATGTGTGAAGTGCGAGTCCGACTTGCGATAATTCAGGTTCCATAAAAATAAGATATAGAGCAACTGCAAAAAATTGGTCACCCATCCAAATAATGACCGTGCCAAACGTTGTAAGCAACGTTAGTTAAGACTTAAACGATTTTATTTTTTGAATTTATAGCGGCAATAGAAAATCTTAACAGAATTTAAATGTCTAACAGGGTTCATGAGATACAGCCTTTTAGAGGGTTAGTGAGACACGGACATACAGACAGACATACAGACATATTGAACCGTAAAAATGGTCTTCGTACGAGCAAAATGTTAGTAGCTATACGAAATATTTTTATTAATCCATATACAAGTTTAGCTTGTAAGGTTAATTGTTACATTATTTCCAACACAATATGCTTCGATTATACGTAAACTTTACATTCTCTGTAATGTCTAGAACGTTGTAAAAATAAATAAAATCAAATAATAATACAAGTTTGTATACTATATATATTATGTGTAATTGTATGTATATTGTATTGGAACGCTCGCGGTATGGAAAATTTATCTTTTCAGTCTGTAAATTGTATTTGTCTATATTTTCTTGCGAAATACTCTTAAATTTAATAATATAGAGAGGTTAACATATCTTATATTCAACGACCAAACCTAAATAAAAATAGTCGTGTCTAAATTCATTTGTGCGTTAGTCTGAAAGGATTCGAAGATTTCAATAAAGTATTTTAAGTTTGAATGGGCTCAACCAAATACTTTGTGGTTTGATAGTGGTACATACATCATGAGAAAATAAACAATATTTTGGTAAAGCGATTTAAATTCGTATTATTGTTAAATGTAACTAAATAAATATTACGGTAAATAATATTTTACTGAACTACATTTTTTTTTCAACAAAGAGAAACATAAGAAGATTGCTTTTTGTATATTTGTGTATCTAATCGAATTTAAAAAGCAGTGGTGGCTCAGTGGTGAGAACCTCGGACTTCAAAATCGATAAGTCGGGGTTCGAGACCGGGCGAGCGTGCAGGAAATAAATTGATTTTTCAATTTATCTGCGCATGTGGATAACATCACCACTGCTTAAACGGTGAAGGAAAACATCGTGAGGAAACCGGCATGTCCAAGAATTAAAAGTTCGACGACATGTGACATCTGCCAACCCGCACTTGGCCAGCGTGGTGGGTTATGGCCTGAACCCTCATAGGAGGCCTGTGTCCCAGCAGTGGGATCATATATGGGCTGATGATGAATCGAATTGGTACAATTATAACACAAGGTAATGACAAAGTTAGGCTTACTAAAAGCGCATATAGAAAAAGCAAAGTTCCTTAGCTAGATTCTAGATCTAAAAATACAATAATTTTAGTTCTGGCTAATGACCCCTAAACCCTAAAGAGTTTACAACGGATTTGGGCACTTGGTGAGCTTAAGTAAACAAACACTTTCAAATCACCGCATCTTTCATTATCTCAGTTTTAAGGACAAAATTTCTCACATAATATCAGACTACAGGTGCAAATTACAACCCTCAGGGCAAAAAGACCCCTGTATCATATATATCGTGCCCAATTTACCGTGACCCATGAAGCGACCTTTCCGTCGTGAAATTGTTTTGAGTTTGATGTGTTTCATCGGGCAGGAGAGTTCATATTAAGTTGGCGGTAACTTGCAGTGATATGGCTACCAGGGGAAATAACAGAGTGTCGCGCGGTAAACTTATAGTGCTGTGTGAACCACTTCGTATCACAGATATGTATTTATGTAACATATTTGAGGATTGTAATTGATTTAGGAAACCGAAGCTGGATAAGGTTGGATTTGGCGAGCGGAGCTTTAGCGTACAGGTTATATGGACTTAAGCCTTGATATATGTCCCATAAATCCGTCGAGGAAAAATTTATTTGTTACTAAAAATAGTGTATGACGAGTGGTAGGAAAATTCTATTTATTGGCTGCCGATGCTTTTTATTTTATTCGCGTTTTATTCCCCGTTGCGTTTTTGTTAAGACTGTTTTCTTTGAGTCTCAATACAATACAATAGTTATACTAAATTGAGGCATTGCAATAAATCTGATTCTCTGTATTAGTTTCAAATAATTTTATGAAAATTTAAAAAAAAGAGTTTGTGCATGGAAAATTGTAAACGAATGGTATTATAATTAGTAAAATTTGCTAATTTCACGTAACGGGATCATTTATATATATGAATCTCATAGATATACTACACTGCTACTATATTATTTACAACAATCACCAGCCACGTTATTTTTTCATTACTGGAATAGGATATATGTAGAGCCTAGTAAAACTTATACCATAAAGATTATTTCAAATAACATTTCGGTCAGATCTCTTATGGCAAAATTATTTGATGGGCTGTCTAAGAATGTAAACCAACTTACCCGCGATAAATATCAATCATCATATTTAGATAATCATCGTAATATAAGTTAAAGAAACAAAATCCTGTAAAACATGGAGAAAGAGCTGTTCAAAACGGATAGATCGGACATTTGGCGAAATAAATACAACGTGCTTTCAAACTAAAATCATCTTTATCCACAAAGTGTGAAGTCTCTTTTTCTTTGGATAGGAAATGGCGGCGTGTTTCAAAATGTAATGAAAAGCGAACTAACATTTTTATAGGGGTTTTGAACGACTCTCGGAGCGGCAGCGAACGTTTTACATTTAAGGAATCCTCATTCTATTATATGCGGCGTAACACATCGGCTTTTATGTGCGACAACCATCTTTATTTAGCTTGTGCAACGTTTATTCATTTAAATTCTAATGTTGTGAATTACTAGTAAAATTCGAGGTTTCCCTGTTTACATTACCATTAGTTTCACATTTTGACATCTGTTAAGTCAGAATCATTTTACTGTTATATATTCTACTGTGATTATGCTTTCTTTTGGAACACACGCTTGGATTTAAGAATATCTTCAACTTTTCAAGGAAACTTTATAAAATTATTTAGGCGTCTTGACCGTTTTATGTTTAGCTGGGTCTTTCTTATGCACCTATTTGCTTTATTTACGTGACTTGTATAGCCCGGTATGAAGAAATTTTTTAATTTGGAGCACAAGTTGAAAATCTGATTTAATTTAAAACGAAGCTGGCATTTGGCACTCTCACACTACATACTCAAAGTCTCTCCCAGTAGCATAAACTACAAAATCGACTAACAATATAACGCTTAATAAAACATCCTCTTAAAATACTTTCCTCGTACGATACAAAAACAGGCCATCAGGAACAAATGTCACTGCACTCAGAAGGCACTTCGTCTATCAAAACGTCACGTCTTCGCTCAGACACTACGATATTTCCAATATTTGCAGGCGAATGTAATAGTGACTATTTTGGGGTTCCTTTTTGCCTATTTTTTACGAGCGGTCGATATTACGTCGACATGTGGCCCGGAGGTCGGTTATTATTTTTTGCGGGACGTTGATTTCACTGGGTCTCGTATTATAAGGTATCTCGTGCGTACAGCGTGTCGAATGATCTTTATGAAGTGATTCTGGCTTCTGAAAAGCTGATGAGTTTTAGAGTTGAATTGAATGTGTTGGGGTGTAAGGGGGCGTTAGAAAGACGTGGAAGTGCATTTATTTTTGTAACTACATCTAATATATAAAATTCTCGTGTCACAGTTTTCGTTGCCACACTTCTCCGAAACGGCTTGACCGACTTTGATGAAATTTTTTGTGCTTATCCGGTATCTATGAGAATCGGCCAACATCTATTTTTTATCCCGATATTCCTACGGGATACGGACTTACGCGGGTGAAACCGCGGGGCGCAGCTAGTCGTTTATAAAGATGAGTTAGATTATTGGGTAAAGTCTTACTGTATAACATTTTGGAATAAAATGAAATTCTGTCGTGAAGGAGTCGTGTCTACTATGATTATTGTTCATGTGTTCTCATGTGGATTTCGAATATGTTTTTTAACCAATCTTAGTAAATATTGCAGCAAACGAATGTAATTCCTGACATTATAATACGAGCAAAAACTCGTAACTATTTGTCTGTCTCTTGTTCATGCTTAAACCACTGAACGGATTTAGATAAAAAATTTGGTATAGACTTAGTTTGATAGAGATATAAATTAAAACATAATACCTATGTTAATCTAAAAGACATATACAAAATGTAGGTAAATAAGTGGAAATATCTTATATCTTTAAACGAGCAATTCTTGTATATATATAATTGGAATCTCGGAATCGGCTCCAACGATTTTCATGAAATTTAGTATATAGGGGGTTTCGGGGGCGATAAATCGATCTAGCTAGGAATCTTTTTTAGAAAATGTCATATTCGTATTTTATTCGTGTTTTATCGACTTAAACTTACTTTTTTAACAAATAGGAGGCGTTTGAGTAGTCCCAATTTATTATGACTCTTCCTGACATCTATTGGCGAATAATAATACTATTTTTTGGCGAATAAAATTTCCAAAAAAAATTTATAAAAAACAAAAAAAAAAATACCGAGCAAAGCTCGGTCATCCAGGTACTTAAAAGATAAACAACAACAATTACAATTCAAACAAGCTGCAACTCTAAGCCTTAACTATTCTGTATTATTTATTCGTTGAGAAAGAGCCAAGAACTAAATATTATCTATAACATTAGGATCAAGTATATATGAAGGAGCAATAACTGAAAAGGATAAAAACTAAGCTACTAACAAAGTGAACTGTTGTTTATTATAGAAGGAGGTCAAGATCCCTCGTCGCTATATTAAAGAATATCATATTCACAGCTTTATATCTAGTGAATTTTTATGATATGAACTTTTAGTGTACGCGACTGTTATATTTCTTGAAAATTATACAGTAAACTTATTCCTTCTTTTGTATTATAGTACTAAAAGGACTTATTAAGAGAGATCTTTTTGAAATTTAATAAGATTTGTGATGTGTTTTCTATAACTTATGGCATTTATTGATATTGAGATGAGATAAAAAAGGTATTTGATATCTATTAAATTTTAATTATATCTAAAAATTCAAAGTCAAGTTATGAGCATAAAATAAGATTTAGATGTTATATTCTTAAGCTTAACGAAGTTAGGGTTGAAAGCAATTTTATGTGTAATTTTATGCTTGACTCCCACATATTTCATATAATTTAGATAATTTACACAAATTTGCTAGATCAAACGATTGTCTAAATTTAGACTATAAAGCGGTAAAACATTTTTTAAGTTATATTCTTGGAATAAAAACCTATCTAGGTATCTTATCTAAACGAAAATTCTTGGGTCTCAAATTATTTATATAAAAAATTTCGTCTAAGTCCGTATAGTGGTTTTAGGCGTTAAGAATAGATGGGCACTATAACATATTTTGCCTATAATATAGATGAATCAACCGTTTGGAAATGCAGCTATAATGCATCGCTGATTTATTTGGATTAGGATTTTTTTCTTCCAGCATCTAACTGATAGACATTGTAATATGACATTCAAAAATTAGTCCAATTGAATGCTATAAATTATTGTACAATTTTTAGTGATTGTATTTATTGCAGTAATAATATAATAGGCGTTAACACACTTTTATCCATTTTGTCTAGTTAAAAAGTTTTATATAGTAAACTTTCAGACAACGTCATGTTGTGCCCTTTTGTGATTTTTATCGAGTGACGTGGCGGGTGAAATTAAAGGAGTGCGAGATCAAAGGGTACCCGCATCCCGCAGCCACGAAAGAGTACGTTGTTTAATTTAAGTTTTATTGTGGCTGGACTCGGGGTGACCGTCTACAAACTTGTAACAGGCAACCTTTCATTTGGATTATCTTTTTGTTCAAGTGATATACTCTAACGTTTATTTAACAATTTCAGTAATTAAAGTCGTGTTATATCAAAGCATGTGTAATTTTTATTGAGGTTATGTGCGCAGTATATGTCGTTAAATTTCGTTAATTGTTTTATATTTTTAACCGTCGTTTCCAGAAAAATTGCAAAGAATGAAGGTGCTTCTCTTGTTCTTCTTCTCTTTTTTAATGGCTTCAGCAAAAAGATAGGAGCCTCTCGACACAACCGAATTCTGTTTAATTTTTTTAAACACAAATTCTATTTTAGTTAAATAATGAAATGTTATTTGGTTCCATTTTTCAAATTTAGAGTGAGACTTCCCACCTCAGGAACGTCAGTGATTTTTTTTTAATTAACAGTATGAGCAAAACGTTACAGGAACGTATACTTTTCTTAAAATGCTTTCATTATGTCCATGTTTGCTTTTGATACTAACTTTTGTCATAAAAATACAGACCTTCCTACAAATGAAGATGAGAATAAAAGGGGGCTATATTTGTATACAAACACAAAACGTATCATAAATGGTCATTATTTAAGTATATAGTAAATTAGAGTATCTATAATAATCACTTACATCAAATCTATTATTTCCCATTTCCCCCGTTCCTTTGATGAAACTTCTACATTTTAATTACAATGAGGGTGCTCTAACGAAGTTTTCAAAAAATTATCACATAGAATCTTGTTACAAGTGACTTTCATGTCTTTAACGAATTCGATTCGAACTCCTGAAGTTTGCCCCATGACGGAAAACACTGTAATTTCGTGGAACTTTCGATGTGCTCATCAACCAATCAAAATCAAGCAAAATCTGTTGAATAAAATGTGGACTTTAAAAACGCTTTTGTGTATTACGGTTACAGTTATTGAGACAGCATTTGTCAGCATTTTTACATTTTGCAAGTTAAGTAGATTTTGATAATTGTCTTTATATTTTTGTAACATCTGTTGAAAGGAAATAGATTAAATTATATCTGTTGATAAATAGAAGGATTTCCGAATATTTTATTGCTGTGGATAATAATTATAGCACAGAACAATAAGAGGCCTATTCTCATTCTTATCGTTACCGATGAAAAAATATGCTAATTCATATAATTTAGAGACAATTTTTTTTAATTTTCATCAGTATCGTATTTGTGATTTAACACTTAATACATAATAGTATATTTGTTGTATGTGATACTTTCTTAATTAACATTTTCGTTTAACTATTTATCACGCAATATTTAATGAAAGGCATGTCGCATGTTAGTATGAATTTTAATCAAAATGAAAACGTACTAGCTAAAATTGTGGTACATTCTAAATATTTAATACTGTAGATTTTACGCTAGCTATCCTGGTTTCAAAACTCCCTATATAAATATGGATGTTATTTTCTGCTTTCAAACAAATCGATAAATTGATTTATAGAAAAACTAGCTGTGCCCCGCGGTTTCACTCCCGCAAGTCCGTATCCCGTAGGAATATCGGAATAAAAAGTTGCCTATATGTTATTCCAGTTATTCAGCTATCTATGTACCAAATTTCATTGTAATCGGTTCAGCAGTTTTTGCGTGAAAGAGTTTATAATATAAGTAGGAAGTAGGATTGTGACAATATATATTACATCACGAGCCAGCTTTAACGTTATCATTTACTAATTACTACGGACAAAGACGAATAATATCAGCTTGAAACATTTACCAAAAATATGGTCTACACGAAAGTATGTAACTACAGTGAAATCAATAATAACTGAAATCTTTTTTGTACAATTTGATTAATTTAATGTTCTTTGCGTGAGTCAAATCATGCGACTCAATCACTTAGTCATGTTTTAGCGAGTATCGAAATTAGATTTACACCATACAATGTCATCATCATCATCAGCCTATATATGTTCCCACTGCTGAAACACAGGCCTCCTATGAGGGTTCAGTCCATAATCCACCACGTTGGCCAAGTGCGGGTTGGCAGATGTCACATGTCGACGAACTTTTGATTCTTGGACATGCCGGTATCCTCACGATGTTTTCCTTCACCGTTTTGAGCAGTGGTGATGTTATTCACATGTGCAGATAAATTGCAAAATCAATTTATTTCCTGCACGCTCGCCCGGTCTCAAACCCCGATTTATCGATTTTGAAGTCCGAGGTTCTCACCACTGAGCCATCACATACAATGTAATTTAGTTAAATTTCTTTTATGTTTATTTATACACGTGTTGGGATTGAAATTGTAACTCGTGGCCATGTTTTATGTTACACAACAAAGTCATTATTAATTTATGATAAATCCAGGGTTTAGCTTATAATCTGCGCTCATCTCGACCCTGCCAACAATTGTTGAGCTTCGGGCTGCCCTTTGGATTTGTTAATATTAATCCGTTACCTGCTTTATAAATTCTACTTCTTTCCTCTGCTTTATAATTCCTTCTGCTTTATAATTCCTTCGAGCCTATGTCTCAAGTAATTTTTATTTAAGATGAATAATATAATAAAATTAAATATGAATAAATTAAAAATCTTTATTCCACCAATCTTCATTTATATTAACTTATTTTCATTACATTGATATGAAGAGGCATATGAATTTTAGTTAGAAAAAATAATTTTAAATTGATAATAATTAAATAAACAAATGCCTTATTTGCATAACGCAATGTTCATTGAATTTTTTTGGTTCAATAATTTATTACAAACAAAGCAAATATATTGAAGCTTATTATTTATATTAGCCTTATAATACAGACGATCTGTAACATCAGTATCCTTAGGTTTAAAAAAAATCTATGTGTCATTACTTTTTCCCACATTCACTCATTTTCACCAAAACCAATTCAAAATTTATAAAGATTAATTTTTACTACATTAATGGATCAAAAATAGCCAGTCCAATCAAGCGAATAAATCTTCGACGAACGCATGAAATTTCGCCCGTTGATTGGTAAAATGATTGCAGTTTATTTGACACTTGAAATGCCTTCAATCCTTATTGGCTGTCGATAAATAAATCGACCACTACAGTAATGGAACATGGAACTTCCATCTATTGAAGTAGGTTATATTCTTTATTAATATCGATAGCTATTGTATTGTCGATAAAAGATCAAAGAAAGGTGAACGCGGAGTGTGTTCTGTCCTTAAGGAAATGTGATTGGGAAGTGAATTGAATTGTAAGTAATGGATAAAGTTGTTTTGTTTACTTAGACGTGTGTTGTTTTATAAACATGCTGTGTGAATGAGACTTGTATTCTCCAATGATCCGATTAAAAACATTGCTCACTATCTAAATAATATTTTGTTTCATTTATCAATAAAGTGTGATTCCATTCTTACTGTCAACAATTAAAATAATGTTTTTAATAATGTAATGGTGTATATACATATTAGATACTATAAAACGAATACATAGTGGAATAATTTCGACATGATAATAAATTGTATTCCAGATTAACCGGTGAACGCGCCTAAAACAAGCGTAATCCCAACGCTAAAACTTTAATAACAAACAGAAACCCGAACAAGTTGGAACAAATAAATGCAAATATCGTAGTTTCACAATATGCCTGTACGACACTAACGGACGATATTAGTTGGTAAGTCATTTACCGTACTTAAGGAAATTTAGGTCGTCCCGTATCGTTCCGACCGATTTATTGCGTACACCTACGATCTTCTCACGGTAGGACACTGCATTTCTTGCTCTGTGCTAATTAATTACGACCGTTTATACGTTATATGGCTTCCGTGGTATCGCTAGAGAATAGATTAAACTGGTAAATTATGAGGATTTTGAATGATACTTAGAGGGCCACTTATTGTTACCGGTGGATGAATTTAAATGTATAACGTATGCTTATTCTGAAGGTGGGTGTTATAATTGCTCACTCAAATAATAACAATTGCTTTATGTATTCATTCTTATACATTCAAAGGACTCACTCTCAAAAAAGGTATATTTGTTATAAAGTTTAACGATGATATCTGAGAAAGATTTAGCGTTTATTAGATTTATATGAAATTAATAAACCGTTCTGAGTAATGTAGAGATTTATTATACATTATCTGATATATGTTGGAGTTTCTGATTTTTTTTTATCTTGGCGTACGAGGGTATTTTTACGAACTATATATAATACTTTGGTTTCATTTAAATTTAACTAAGAACTCAATAGGTTCCTTTCTGCGAATTTAAAATAACATGTTTATAAAAACACGCAGATTCGATATGAAAAAGTTATTAAAATTATTTCTGTATTTCCAAGCTGTAAATATAAATGATGACAACTTTTTATTTTTAATGGAAATCGTAAAATACTGTACAATTTTACCTGAACAAATATTGATATGAAATCCGAAATTTATTGATATCATTTTCCTGAATCTATAATGGATTTCATAAACATTTTCGAGCTACCTAGGCTTCTTTTGATTTTATGGGCAAGTCAATCTAACAAATTATCGATAAATCTTAAAATAATTTGTATGAATTCGAATATATTTTTTGTTTTGTCAAATGTCAATTTGAAATTTTTTCCTTGTGGATATAGATAATGGCCTTGAATGAAATAAAGATATCTCAATTAGAATCCGTGTCGTGCACGTGCGATATCAAAAAAAAACATACAAGACATAAAGGTATTTTCCCAATAAAATTGTACAAGTTTAACCTTTGTTCCTCATAAATCGAAAATCTACACACGCTGCCTACAATAGTACTTATGTCTTAATATATTTTGAAAAGTAACGCGACGAAACAACAAGCTGTATAATTTGTAATACAATTCTTTTCGACAACAAAGATTCCAACGTTCATACGAAAGAAGGTACCACTAGATTCTAATTTTTATTTTATGTCGTCGTCGACAATGGAGCTGGTGGGTCGTGTGATAGTAAGCGCTGATGGTAAGCGCCCATGAACATTTGAAGAGACGTAAGGTAATGGTATTAAAACACAATATTTCCTACAAAACACATAAAATAATCACGTCAATCGGTTGCGTGCTGACAGAGTTATCGAGTAACAAAACTAAAAAAATGCGGTCGAACTGAGAACCTGCATTTATGGGAACGTCGTCTAACAATCTTGACCCAATATTATGCAACTTTTAATACATCTGCAGTACAAAATTGTTTCAGTATAGCGTGCATTTGAAGGTATCCGCCGTTACTGGGAAACATTGCCTCATTGAATTGCTAAGTCAATTCCTCGCTGAGTAAACGGCGCCCGTCTTCCGCTGGATTTTGTGTAATTAATTTAAATAACATTATACACAGTTATATAATATACATAACTGAGTACTCGGTATTGTGTGTACAAAAATTACGCATACATTGTTCGAGCACTGAAACTGTAAAGAACGTTATGGAAATATTTATCTGTGAATAACGGTAAGATCTACTACATGAACTTCCATTTATATTTCATATCTATGATATATTACATATAAAGCATTTTGTTATTTTCCTTTTGTAGGAATTCTTACTATACTTTGCTGCACCATTTCCCCTTTGCGGAATTTTAAAGTTGTTCACCTTTTACAAGGGACAGCATAGTAAACCCTAATAATAAACATTTTTATAAGACTCAATTAATCAAATAACAAAAAGCGTACCGTTCAAGGAAGACCAAAGATACTTCAGTCGAGAGATCAAAAGTGATCCCGAAGAACATCGCAACGGGTCACGCGACTACGAATACCAATAAAAATTCAGTTAGTTCCGGCAGAGATGGATACACGGTTAACTGATGAATAACCCTGGTTTTCCGTTGGTATCCCGGGCACGCGCGCACCGCGATTTATATACAAATGCGTCCAGTCAAGCTGACTATATTTATTTTTCTGCCCTAATGCGCCTTCTGAAATATTCATGCGGTAGTCACGCTATCTGTCTTCCTGATGTCCTATAATAATGATGTAATGCCTCTGACAAGTGTAATGATGATGTAATATGGTTTGCGTTTCTTTGTGCCTCACCTCAGCCGGTGACTTATGACGATTGTTATGCTTCTTTCGGCTTGAGCGGTTGACTTTATATTGTAAAAACTGTGTATGATATATGATATATATATTGATATGATGATGTATATTGTCCTTTACCCAACGGTTGCCTGGTAGAGATGGCTTTTAGCCATAAGGCCGCCCTTTGCATACCAGTTTTTGTTAAATTTTATTTCTTTTTTTTATATTTTGTGTGTGCAATAAAGAATAAATAAATAAATAAATATGATATAATAGGAATAGAAGGCACCTACACACGACTATAATTGTTCTTAATTTTATTGTTTAATTTAATATTATGCAGGAAAACTCTTATATTACAAAAGTATTGACACATGAGTGCGAGTATTTACTCTACAACTATATTTCTATTATACACCACTAAGTATTAGACGAACCTTTAAATAATAACTGTCTAAAGAGTTTGTCACACGGTGAGTTGACTTTAAAAGTCAACATCCTTTACCAGCGTGACATTGTATCTGGCGGTAAGTAAAACGAAAATTGTTAACCCAGCAAAAAAGCTGACCCTTATTAACGTCACCCCACCGTGTCTCACGTGCTGTGTTACAGGTATTTTGTATCGCTATTTCGAAACGCGTTTAGGGATTATATTAAACATTTTCATAGGTCAAATTATTCCCAGCATTCTCAAGCGGCTCTGTTCGAGACTTCGAGTGTTCTTCATGCTGTAACGTGTAATGTCTCAAATAGATTAATTAATTGGAATGTGTGCATAATGTAATTAATTTTATCAAAGAACAAAAGCACGAAGGCGCATTGTAAAAACTAGACAAAATTTTAATGGGATGGCATGAGAAGCACCACCTTACCACCAATGAAAATGAATCAGCAAAATTGGTTTAGGCAGTGAAAAGTTATGAACACAAAAAATACACTTAAAAATATAACCTCCTTTTTTAAAGTTGGTTGAAAATATAATAGAAATAAAAATTTTCTACAATATTATATAGAGTATATAATATATACACAAACTGAGAGTAAATTATGAAGCCCAAGACTGAACAATATAATTTAGTATTCAGCACCCAAAGTCAGAATCAAAGAAGCGCGACATCCAATTAAAAGACGCCTAAGTCGACGCACTCATCGCGAATACCAATAAAATTTGAACCACGGACCTCATTTCGCTAAATTTGGTTACAAAACGAAGGAGACAACACAGAAAATTAGACTGGCAAGAAAAATAAATGCGGTGAAAGGTCGGAGCATACAAAATTAGAGTGAAGTAGCGTCGCGTTTGCCGCAAGTTAGAAGCAATATTTCATGAATACAAATCTTTTTATCCACAACTCATGAGATATGAGAATATATTTGATTACATTTTGTCTTCGCAACTTATATGATAATATGGAATTTTATATTAGCGCTCCCCTCGAATATATTGTGCAAATATTACTTATCTATTTCAAACGTTGTTTGATTTATTTTATGATATATGCAAATACCAGAATGTGCCCTTTATTCTGATTGTACTATCCGTTTAATACTCGGAATGCTAAAAGGAATTCGTATATTAAATCCTTCTCAAATTAAGCATTACTTTTCAAGTATGAATGTTATGAGTTTGTATGAATATACCAAGAATGTACAATATTCCAATAGTATTAACTTTTACATTCATAATTTTTAATGAAAATTATTCATACAAATTTGCGAGATGAAACCTAATCAAATTTTTTGATGAATTGGGTTTGTTCATATAAAATTGATTTGCCATTCGCTAACTTGAGGGTGACCTTGTATATTGTTTGTTTGTTTTAATATTTGCATACAGATTATCGTTAAATCAATATTCGTATATTATAACCATTACAGAGATCGGTCCTTAGCATATAAGCGACAACAATTTTAACATCATGTCATCATAAACACCAACGAGTTATGTGTCATAACATGAGGCGAATTAAATCGTTTACTTTTTCGTCGCGTGGGTAACTTTTTTTATATCCTACCCGTAGATACATACCCCTTTGAACGATATTCTTCTTAAAAAAGAGACAAATAACGATATTCTTCTTAAACAACAGAGACAAATAAAAAAAATTTAGAATCTTCGAGAGTTTCAGTCTATAGCAATAATCTATGCAAAACGCTGTTCTTTTACGACTTGTGACCCGTAATAACTGCTTTAAAAGAGATATGGTTGAAGCGGGGAACTGCAGCGGATATGTGTCATTGCCGCGACTGACGTGCCATCGAGATTACTATATAAAATATTCATATTTTATTATTCCCTGAGAGATGTGTACTTCCATTGATTGAACTGAAGCACAGGTGTGGAGATTATGTCAACTGAAGAAAGACTGTATTCGATGGCTGTTGGTTCTTCATTGGCTTGATTATAATATTATAAAATAAACTTAATTATTAAGAAGTGATAATGCAATTTTGGTATATTACATTATTTTATTATGTTATCTTTCGTATATTTATAACCAAGATAAAAGTATAAAACGCGTTTTGATTGTTTTTTTTGTATTTTTTTTTTCAATATTTTTAAATCATTGCTTTTCACACATGTAAGTGTGCTATTAAATATGCTAGACAGTAATTAAAATACGAGGGCGTTAATTCAGTCCAATGTACACGTTAATAATAAACCACTAATTAATTCAATAACAGTGCATATCATTGTAATAGGCGTTAGTGGAGCAAGTAATTATTTTTGTTATCATTACATTATTATTGGAGAGTGTAATTGTATAAATTAAGTGTCGTCAGCTTTATGAGCTACTCTCTTTACTTATATTAAAAAAAAACATATTCGTTTTGTTTGTTACGGTAGAGACTTATTCATACAAAATATAAATCAAAAACTATACATCTTATTCCTAATTCAAGTTTAATTGATTATATGATTTTTTAAATGAGTTTCTATTATAAGTTTTGTTTTTATTCAACAGACCATAAATATGAGGATGTTATCTATAAATCATGAGTAATTTTCGATATCATCACGGATAAATGAAATAAAATATTGCAACAACATTATAATATAAAACAACATGATACACGAAAATGAAAAATATATGAACTATAATATAATTGTGTTGTAACGAGAAAATAATAACCCTCCATTTTATTATTGCATATATTATATTGTTATATTTGATACAAGACAGGAAAAGGTATTTAAATGAATCTAAAGGACTAGTTAAAAATTAAATAACAAACAGTTTTACTTTTCCTCATAAAACGAGAAAGCACGTAGATTTTTCTTTGCCTGAGGTATGTAATGCGTGGATGTGGTTCAACACTGACTGACTAAACTAATCTTAAACCCTTGTCGAAGTTTATATTATATTAAAGCGTTCAGTTTATCTGCCTACCACTTAACAGCTCCATTTATTATACTGTAATTGTATTCAAATTTTTATAAGACATCAACATTTTGTTGCGAAGAAATCTTCAAAAACCTTTTTCTTTTCAAAGAAATTGCGAAAATCGCGTCAATATGTGTTATAAAGGCCTTTCTCCCGATTATGATCGATGGTCATAATAAAAGGGGAACTTTGGCCCCTTTTATTATTTATTCGCATACAACGGTGTAGGCGAGAATTTTTCATGCAAATATTGGACGCCGTAACAAGTTTCATAAACGCTCCTGTAATTTTATGAACTCCTATTACAGCTGACCGGGTTATGAAGACGAGGTAGTTTTGCTTTATTTTATCTGCGCTGAAAATATAAATTTCGGAACGAATCCAGAATCCGGAATGACTTGCAAAATATTTTCTACAACACACTGTTTTTTACATTTTCCTATATATTCTCGTACGTGGAAAATACAAAGACGCATATTATTTCTTAGAATGTCGCTTTCATTCTAAGTACGTACGTTTTGCAAAATTGGCTTTATGTTTAAGTTCCAGCTTCCTCTTCAAATATTAATATAAATTCTAGGTATAACTTCATGAAAACTGTGATACTGATAATTCTTTTCTACAAAAGGTCACTGGGGTAGGTATTACTACATATTCTAAAATGGGAAATATCATCAATTTACAATCAAATACGTCAAACGGTTGGAAACCCGCGGAGATTTCGAGTAACAAAACAAAAATTTATCACAAAATACTATCTATTTTCCCGATTTAAAGTCGGCAATCCATTTGTAGAGGCGTAAGGTCAACTGGCTTTATGCCTCTCTAAATGTTCATGGGCGGTAGCGCTTACCATCAGGCGACCAACCAGCTCCATTGCCGACTATGACATAAAAAAAAATATCAAATTCCGATCCACCTTTGTTTTTAGTAACGTCGGTTAACACATCGGTGATTTAAAAAATTTTACTGTATAGAATATTTAAATCGCGTTTTGTCTTCTTGTATATGTGCAAAAAAAAAGCAATTCGATATCTTTTTTATATGCATAATGTATGTAAAATCGTATATTCGATATATACTTTACCATGAGTAATGTTTAGGTCCCTTTCCATTTTATCTATTTGTGTATCCAATAATCTCTATACATATAATTCATGTGTCACAATGTTAGTTACCATACTCTTCTTGGACGCCTGAACCGATTCATACGAAATTGTGTGTATATCGGGTAGGTCTATTTTTCATACCCCTAAATTATAAGAGCAGAACAGAGATATTATTAAAATAACTAAATTTACCGTCGAAGTATGAGAGTTCAAATATATAATTTACAGCTGGTATTTTATCGGGCGAATCGCTCAAGGCTGCTTGCATTTTTCCCCAACTTAATGTGAAACTTGCGAAAAGTTTTTTGGCCATTAATAATTCTTTCGTGGCTCAGATCCTTTAAAAGAATATTTCACTCTTTTGAACCGCAAACTGGATACAATCAAATTACCATCTGAATGGGCCTGTTTAATGCGTTCACCGCCCGTATGCTAAATTGTTTGGGTTAAACTTCAAGTATAGGAGAGTAAAAAATTAAGCCATGTAGTTGGATCTCTTGGCCACATAAATCATGTGGATTTTCTTTTCTTATTTTCAACAATATTTTAGCCAGTCTCATTAGGTACTTGTTGACGACCACGTAAGCCGCAGATATTTTGTATACCCACGGTAAAGCAGCGCGACGGAACACGGTGAGGTTTTATTCCGTAAGAATCTGACATAAAACACACCCCCTTCTTCTTCATAACATCTTATAAAATCCTTATCCGCGTAAAAAGTAAATAAAAATGTGATACTCATAAGTTTCATTTCATGCTTAAATTAACTTATACCTTTGCTGGAAAAACAGTATATGTCATTTCACATTATAATTATTTACGAATAAACCTGCGAATATTGAATATCCCTGTCTCAAGAGAAATATTTTTGAAATTGTTTCAGTAATTGCTGAGATTATCTTCCTATTTATAAGTGCATTTTTTCGTTTTTTTGTACGCTTTCACTGTCTGGAGGTGTGGTGTTCACTTGCTATCACCGAATGGATATCCATTTCATACTTTAGTTTAAGTTTTAGTTTTTTTTTTATATTTTTTCTTAACTGGCATAAACATACGTTTGTTTTTCTTTCATATCATGTATTTTATTACATTTTTTTAGATTTTATCCGTAGCTTCAGCAGCGGAATCAAGAGGAGTTCCTATGTGATTGAGATGTTTCACGGCAGTAAATAGTTTCTTGTTTTACTCTCTAGCTTCCTAACTATCTCCAGAAATAATAATTATACCGTCAACTCGCTCCATTACGATGCAAGAGAAAGACAAACCAATAACAGAAATGCGCATCATTTCTAGAGCTATTCATTTTTAGTTTGTTTTTATTGCAGAAATAATTTTCACGTTACCGGGTAGGTAACGCGCCAAGGTTATTAAATTATAATTTTAGCATGTTTTACCGTAATTGAACCAGCAGCTTTTGCGTGATAATTGAACAACCAGACAGACAGAAAATTTTAATCACATTTTTGATTTGGTATCTGCCCGTGCTAATATTGTTTTAATATTTTCAACGTACAGTTTTTTTACTCCTACTGATTTAATATGTATAATAAGTATCGTTAGCTAAATACCACACTTTGTATTTGAAATATCAAAGAAGCTGAGTTTTCTTTAATGAAAGAATCCTTATCTCTACGAAACTTGAATCTTTTATCTGAAATATATTACCTTTGTTCCTGTTAATTAAGACAACCGGCTGTGTCTTACTTTTAACATTAACAATGAGCAAGCAAGGAACACAATGAAGTGACTGTTGATTCGATCATACAATTAAAAAGAAGAAAGTTTTTTTTTTTAATATTATTCAGCATCATTTTAAATTATAGGTTTTATATGAAGTTTTTAAGAAGAATATTTTAAAACGTCAGAAACATAATATCTAACGATTCTATTTAGTATTACTACGACGTTAAGGATTATTGTAATGCGATTTATGTTTTTCCTTTCCTATTTTTTGTGTAAAAATTTTAAGCTTTTACAAATTTTCCTCGTGACCCTCGAGGGACCTCTTGATTGTACTCAATTATGAGTCAAGTTATCTGTTCTTAAGTGAAGTGAATTTCCGTTTCAGTAAAGCAGTATCCGTTCCAATGAGGGTTCATAGAGTACTTTCGTTGAGTCAATCCACTTCAAATAAGTCGTTTAAATGTGAATGTGAGATGTACTTTGCATATTATTGAAAAGGTTACACCCAAAACATACGTTTTTACGTACAGAGGAACCTAAAAAAGCGTTAATATATTGATAGAAAATTAAATATGTTTTGAACAATATTGTTTGTCTCTTTCAATACTTACTTAATTAAATTTGGATTAAGATGAATAGTAATTTTTATAAGGCAATATTACAGTTAAATGCAATTATATCATCATCCACGTCACCAGAAAACATTGAAATGGAAAATAATTTTCTGCCGTCTTAAAATAAGCATCATATCTCTAAGGTTTAATTTATTTTTATACTGAAATTGCTAAAGTTTAAGATTTTCAGCGTTTCATTCAGAACAGCATTAAGTAACAATTAAGATTCTCTGAGTACTCGTCTTAAAATCGTAATCCAAGATGTATGGAGTCTGGTACCATCCGAGGAATGTAGTGTAGAGAAAGGTTATTTTTAACATTTTCTCGTGAACATCTTTTAATCATGGGATTAGAAATGCAATGAGCTCCACGCTACAGGATTGTAGGAACGGTAAATAAATGTTTTACATTTTTCAGAGCATCTAGCGATAAAGTAATGCTCGTTACAGTATTTAATAAAATGGGTTTTATTTATTTTGTGAAATAGGAGCTAATTAGAAGTATATTAAAGTTTTAGGATTTTTAACTATGTTGCTCTATAATTAATATAAATTAAGTTATTCTTTGATTGAATTTTGGTGAATTTGTTTTAAGTAAAACAAAGTGCGGTTATTTAATAAAATTCTTTCGTGGCGCGGCACGCTCGCTTCGCTCGTTTGAGTTGTGCAGTGGGTTACAGTCAATCTAACGTTTGTTTGTAAATTATTTTTATATTATACTAGCTGCACCCGGCAAACGCTGTTCTGCCTTACTCTTATCGTTTAGTGGTATGAAAAATAGATGTTAGCCGATTCTCAGACCTACCCAATGTGCTTTCCAAATTTCAGAGGAATCGGTCAAGCCGTTTCGGAGGAGTATAGAGACTAACATTGTGACACGAGAATTTTATATATAAGACTAGCTGCTTTCACCTGTGGTACATATAAAGTCAATGTCTATTCAGTGTTATTACAGCTTTCGAATGGTGAAAGAATTTTTTGAAATCGATCCAGCTGTTTAAACGTGACCATGTGATAAAGGTATTCATTTTTATATATATACACTAGCTTACCCGACAAACGCTGTTTGAATTTACTCTTATCATTCCCGGGTATGAAAAATAGATGTTGGCCGATTCTTAGACCTACCCGATATGCACACAAAATTTCATAAGAATCGTTTCATCCTGCTGTTTCGGAGGAGTATTGTAACATTGTGACACGAGAATTTAATGTATATAGATATATATCATATTTTTTTTGTGGATTGAGTGCTTTACATTTTAAAAATAGAAAAGCAGCAGTGCAAATTTTGTAGAAGCATACAAATAAAATTAAACAGGTTTTCTAAATTCGCTTTTATTTTATTTCGCATCCCGTGCCGGAAGTTGAAACTATACGTATGGAGAAACCTCAGACGCGCTTTGTTGTTGGATTTGAAGCCTGCTTCCGGTACATGTTCGGAATTTGTATTTCAATTCGAGCAACATTTTTAAATGTACGCAAAATTTTAAAACGCACCTGTGTCAAAGCAGGCTCCATAAATTTCATTTTAAAAATATGTTACTTCTAATAGTTCTGAAAAGTATTCATATCTCGTAACTAGTCTTATCTCGAATTTTGTTTTAAAACTGTCATGTCATATATTTGACTACGCCATTATCAAATATTTGAAACTTATTGCTATAATGAAAGAAAAAAAAAAAGATACGCCATCATTTAAAATTTACGAATATTGCAATATTATTTTTATAATGGGTACGTTCTTAACATGTGAGAGTAAAATTGTAGTATGATATGTGTTTTAGTAGGTAATGTGTTTTGTAAGAATTGCTTGACACAGGACGGTTTGACCAATTGGATAAAATTTTTAAACACTATGGTTAAGGCGCAAGAAAGGTTCCTATGGAGAGAAAATATAAGGAGAAAGAAAGAAGGATTAGGAGGGGATAAGAAAGAATTTTGATAAAATAGGGTATGAAGGTTTGTACCATGATAATTTATTAAGACAGCGCGGGCGAAGCAGCGGGCGACAGCTAGTATACCATAAACACACCATGAGTGCGTGATAACTCACCATCCGAGGAATTTTCGTTAAAATGGGTACCAAGTTTTACTTTCACATATTATTTATCATGAAAAATTATAATCTATACATATATAAAAATGAATCGCTATTTCCCAATTTTGGTCACGTCATAACGCATGAACGGCTGGACCGAAAAATTCTTTCACATTTTTTCATATGAAATATACGTGTTACTACTGACTGGTTGTTTTGGAGGTTTAGTAAAGCAGGATAATTATTACAACGCAAAAGAAATGGAGATTAAAATAAAAATTTACGATGATGTAATTTGATTTTTTACATTAATATCATCCCAACTGATATTAAAAACTCGAAACTAATACTGGTTTGGATGTCATTTATTTAAAATGTTGTTATCGCATCTATTGCCCATATACTTATATTTGCCACAGCTTCTCCTTCCACCAGGATGTCTGGAAGAGATCGTTGCCTTAGCTGCTTATACAATGAATATATATATTTTTTGTTACTTTTTATTATCATTTGGTGCACAATAAAGGGTTTTTGTTTGTTGTTTTGTTTGTTTGTTTGTAATTTAGTACATAGTTGGTTTGAGATCCGAGAAAAGACATAACATTCATACGGTCTATTTGATTTTTTTAAAGTACCTGTCGGTCGAAAAACAAAATATGAAAAAGTAGGCAAAGTTTTCGGTCAAACAAATATTTATCTATATAAACAGATTATCTCATTATAGTGGATTCGGCCTTAATTAAATATTAGTCTGACGAAAATTAAGATTAACGTTCTTATTCTGATAACAATAAAATAACCAAATAAAATTAAAAGTATACAATATCCATTACAATCTAATAAAATTTTATTTTATTTCTAAATTTATGTTATTTATGTGCAATTGCAATGATTCATCATCATCAGCCCATACATATTCCCACTGCTGGGACACAGGCCTCCTATGAGGGTTCAGACCATAATCTACCACGCTGGCCAAGTGCGGGTTGGCAGATGTCACATGTCGTTGTACTTTTGATTCTTGGACATGCCGGTTTCCTCACGATGTTTTCCTTCACCGTTTTAAGCAGTGGTGATGTTATCCACATCTGCAGATAAATTGAAAAATCAATTTATTTCCTGCACGCTCGCCCGGTCTCGAACCCCGACTTATCGATTTTGAAGTCCGTGGTTATCACCACTGAGCCACCACTGTTTTTGCAATGATTGATTAAGCGAAATTATAAAAAACTGTATATTCAAAATGGATGCCGAGTATAAAATAAATATATATATATGTAAATATAATAGTCATCAATCACATAATTAGAATATATGAAATACCATATTTGCAAGTGGCTACTCTATATGGTAAAAACTTAATACTTATGTAAAAACAAAACAAATATACGTAGAGGGATTCGCCCCGAGATTTTTTATTAAAAAAACCGCCGAGACGGGCACAACCGTGACAATTTAATAGAATAAGACTGTACAGGCGCAAGTGTTTGTCACGGAGTTTACTCTAATTTGTCAACCCTCATTACGTTATCTCATTCCGTGTTGTGACTATTTGTGGGATTCCAGTTCTGTGCTAGAGAAAAATTTTTCGTATGAAATGTAGGTGAATAAAAATGTATTACATTACATTCATGCTTTGAATGTGAGAGTGTAGCATGTTCAGTACGAATTGAGGCAGCTCGCACCGGGGAAGTATCAAACACACACAGAAGATCGGCGTGGTATAGTAGCATGCTATTATGCTTCTTCGGCGAGTAAGGGAGACGGAGGCTATCCTTTTTAATACTTTTTTTCTTTGGATTTTTAATAGAATCTTCATAAAACTTTCAGCACAAAATCGGTTTTTTAATTGCACGTATATTCATAGTTGAAGTAATTTTCTTTTGTATGTCTATAATTATTTCTTATGCCATTTTTAGATTTAAGATGTATAGATTGTAGATAATTGAATGCATTTTTATATGGACATATTGAAAAAGATGTCACTTAATTCTAATTAAATTATATATAGATCAATAAATCCTATTCAATTCTCATTACATTACTCATTATGAATACATTTCTGTGGAAGATTTTTGAAGTGAAACTTCTTTAGAATCGTTGTGATTTCAAACCTGATGCAACGGAATAAACGACACAAAAATGTGTAGAATGAAGCCGGCAAAGAATGAGACAGAAATATACATACTATTTTATATATATTCATCTCATTCTTTGGTCGATTTAATGAAGTTTCACTTCTATCGTCTGTGCATCGCACACACACCTTTTTCTCCATCCGTATCGGTAAATCCGTACATGACACTTACATAGAAATTTTTTAGCATAAAAGTGTATTAAAAGTGATTTGTAAAGATTATTGGGATATTGTACAATAACGAATAATCGGTTTCATTTATTTCACCAATTTGTTAAAACCTCGAAGGCTATGGCAAAAACATTGCATAATAATATTACGATTAACTTTTATATGCATTTTCAAAGCAACGTAAACAAGGAGCGAATTATTTTTAATCGCAGAAGTAATATAAAACACAAGTTATTCTATTCATAGATCGCAGGTTTCGCATAAATTATTTCTCCCTCTTCTATTTCGCAAATTATTCAGAGCAAAGCAAAGATAAAAGAAAAACAAGTATCCTTCAAAGAACGGTACGTTTATTTGTTTTCTGTGGAAAAATAGAAGTGGAAACAGTGCAAACTTGCTTAGCGATAATTGTGGTAACGAGGAAGATTGATTGTCTGTCCACTTCAAATGGCTTTTTATCGATGAAGATGGCAGTTAGATTTAAATAAGGTTTATAGCCAATAAAAATGTATGGGCTTAAATGCATGATCTTATTATGATATTTTAGTTTTATTTAATATATGCTGGTTGAAAGGAATTTAAAAGATCACTGAGATTTTGTTAAAATCTTCAGTCTATGAACAAACGTTATAAAAACTAAGTAGAATGTATCACCTATCTATGATAGAGTCAATGTGTAATATAGTATAGTATGGTATTCTCATGAAATAGATTTCTATAGCAATCTTTGGTTTGGACTTATGGATTATTAACATCCTTATACTTGGCAAATTTTTCAAAATTGAAATAAAAGTACAAATGGAAAGGTGGACTGATCTTTCAACGCATAACCCAAACTACTGAACCGATCCGGCTGAAATTTCGCATGCACTATGATGTAGGCAAATCCCATAAGGTAGTAAAATAGGAGAAGAAAGTTATTTTTTTGATCACGAGACCACGCGGGCGAAGCTGTGGTCAATAGCTAGTAATATAGTACACAATAACTACAATTTATTATTATACAAATGGATACTATTAATGTATAAAGTATCATTTAAAAAGCAATGAATTAAATGCTTGCATAAAGGTAATTATCACCGACTCGATTAAACAGCACGGCAACAAACATCCCTTATTTTATTTCCCACTAAATGCTATTAAACAAGGCAATTCGAATAAGTGTTTTTAAAATCTACATATTTTATTCGATAGTGCAATAAATCTTCGCGAGACGCGCTCTGGTAAATGTATTTCGATTTGCTTCAATTGGCTCAGTAAACACTTGCTTTTATACCAGCATCTTAAGCAAAATAAGCCTTCTACGATTTTAGATTGGAATTATACGAACATCTCTCTTTCGTACTATTTAGTTATGCGAAACAAATATTTGTCATTATAAATGAATTATTGCGCTTAACTTACAAGTTCTTTGCAGTTTAAATGATGCCTTTGTGAAGTAGAATTATTTTAAATGCTTAGGAAAATTTTGTAGTAACAGCAGGTACTGTAGTAATTTTAAGTAAAGTTAATTGAGTATATGACTTCGATGTAAGTAAGTTAATTACCCGAAAATCCCTAAGGATGTTTCTTGTTACGTAAAACAAAAAACTCCATATGACTAACAATTTATTTGATATTCAAAGGAATATCACATAAATTGTTAAATAATATAAATATAAATTGGTAAAAGAAAGCTTTTACCTACCTTCAACTACCTCGCTCTTCTTATTCTGCCTTTCTTATAATGGTAATTGCGTCCGATTTTATTTAAAGCTGTGCTTGAAGAATATAGTGAAAAGAGGACACCCCGTGTGATTACGTATTCTATTATAACACAAGACGAAGGATCATGGAGAGATAATTTCCGAGTGGTATTTTCTAAAAAATAACAAACCCTGGTCGCAGATAAATGCGCTCTCACGTTCCTGGACCATGTACTCAGCGTCCAACTAGACAGACATTTGCATTCACAATCCATTGCACTTAACGAGACCGCTTTCAATAAATTGTAGAAATCCTACTGAATCTTACAAAGCGTGAAATGTAAGGGCTGACGTCCAGTTACCTTACGTAGAGCTGCCGGAACATTCCAGAGAAATAGTTTGCTTTGTTAACAGATGGAAGCGAATGAGGCGAATAAATAAACGATATAAATACAATCCTGAAAGTAATGCAAAATATACCTATATACCGCTATAATACAAGATTTTGTTTTTTATTTACGCCTGATACATTTATGATCCTTATTCATAAATATTTAATATTATTTAATGAAAGAGGTGTTACATACTACTAAAAGTATAAGAGGAATGATTTATAAGAACTTCAGTGGAAAGAATCCTAAAACACAACAACCGTCTCGTCACCCAACCGTGATTGTGACTGCCATTTGATGAATTGCTTCACTTTTCTTACCCCTTTTGATGCTGCTGAGAAAAAATAAACTCAACCTCTTGAGATTTAAGAGTCAGTTTCTGTTGCATTTTCAGTTAGTCGTTTTTTAGTCACGTATGAGTGTCTGCATTAATTAAATGTTGAAGATTCCGTGAACTCTAGTTCTGGTTTCGCAGAAAATGTACCACATTAGACGCGGGTTGCAATTAGCAGTAGTTAAAGCAGTTTTATTTAAATTATGTGAAAGTAATAGTCGTCACATGTTTTTTTTACAATACGTATTTTAATTACGAACCTACAGTATTTAACAGATACTCTTCGTGAGTAGCAGGCTGAGTTTTAACAATTAGTGATACTGTTTTCTGGTATCATGGATCTGAAGCGGATTTCAGATTTCATCTAAACTCTAAATTTATATTTGAAAAATGTTGGTATTTACGAACATTAATTAAACAACATAGAATTATTACTATTAAAGGAAAATGCAAATAAATAGAAATATAATTTATATAACAAGCTATATAAGCCACAATGATCTATGACAGAGACTGATTGACATTTTGATAATGGTAAAACTGTATTCTAAAGTACACATTACGTTTAACTAAATATTGTTCATGTATTAAGATGAATTATTTGCACTATACGTACCTCATAAGCTTAAGTTAGTTTAAAACTTTAATGCCAGCAGTAACATCGTGACTTATAACTTTGATATGTTTAGTTTCTTAATTTAGTTGCGCTTCAAATACGTTGTAGTAATCTTAATCCGATGTTAGAGAATTAACTGTCACGTATACAATATTTTTCATTAAAGAAGTCAATTTGTATAGACGCTGTTCTTTATAGACTAGCCCGCGGCTTCGCGTTAAATTCGGTAGTAGTTTAATAAATGTTTTTATACATATAAACCCTCCTCTTGAATTAATCTATCTAAAAAACGTCCCCATCAAAATCCGTTACGTTGTTTTAAAGATTGATGCATATATGCAGACACGGGTAGCGACTTAGCTTTATACTATGAAAATTAAGTATAACACAATGCCTAGGAACAAAACGCCTTTTCTATCCCATAGAAACGTCATGAGAAGACGGAGGATAGAGGATGGAGAGTTTTTGTGTGTATTATTATTTAATTTATTTAAGAAAATATCGGTTAAATGCGAGTCGGATTCGTGACACTAAGGGATAGTTATAAATAAGCAAAAGAGAAGTTGCAAAAAAAGATTTTGATCAACCATTCATTTTCTGACCGTACCGGTGTTTAACTTCGATTATTTGTTGTTATGGGAAATACGTCATCTTTGAAAATATCACCTGTGTTACAATCACGGTTCATGAGCTACAGCCAGCAACAGATGGACTTACAAACAGACAAACCGATGGACAGCGTAGCCTTAGTTATAGGGTCTCATTTGACTCTTCGGTTACGAAACCTTAAAATAGTTATGTCGTTTAACTAGACAAATAAATCCTAAAATTAGGACTTCAATTTTATTGTATCAAATGAAAATTTAATTACAGAAATTACATACATTGTTTTAAAATGATTCATGCAACAGCGGCGGTCTCGCGATGTTAAACGACCTTCCTACATTTAACAATGTATTATACGGTTTTGGTATTTTGATGAAGGATCGTACATTAATAAGTTGAGTCGTGACCGTGCCGTGCCCAAGGGAGGTCATTAAAAACTTCGCCTAGTAAGTTTTTATTCACTGCTTCCGATATTCGTTAAATAATTTACAACGAATACATAATTTATTAGGAAAAACTTGAAGAAAAAAAGGGGTTAGAAAATTCGCAATTGCTAACAATGCGGCCCGGCTTCCCACTAGTACAATGAATAATCACTTCATTTATTAATCTTTCTTTTATATTAGGTACATATCATTTTTGGATGCTAAACTAGGAAAAAATTTGATAACTCAAACAAGTATAAGCTCTTACATCACTCTATCTTTTGAAAAGCTCGCATCAAAACCCGTTGCGTGTTTTTAAATATCTCAACGTACATAGGCGATACAACAAAAGAAAGCGGCTTTGTTTTATACTATGTAGTGTTAATATATCAACTAATTAGTACGCAATTAGGGTTAATTTTTAATCAAATTTTGTTAAAGGTCTTAGGTTTAATCCAAATTATACACGACATAAGTTGAAATTTCATCGAAGTGCTTCGATTGTATAAAAATTGAACATATTCTCGCTTTTTTTCACAAAATATAATTTATTAAATTGTTATCATAGACCGTACGTATTCATAGCGTTTTGTAAATTCGTACTATGAGATAAAACGCAATATTATTTAGCTATATGTTTGTAAAAAGATACTTTATATCTTTCCTCAGCACACGCAAATCTTTAATTTATAATTTAAACAAAGCAAATTATAAATTAAACTTAATTTTTGGTATACTTAGGTAAGTTTGAAAAACACCAAACATAACGAAGCTTTTAAATTCACAAATTTAAACGTTATTATAAAAATTAGTTGTGACGATGTCGTGCCGATATCGGGTCGTGTACAGTAAGTGAACTTTATAAGAGCAGGGAGACCACGCGACCACACCTCGGCGCACTTGATTAGTTTTTGATAGACTTCGCCGGGATAGTCTATTTTTTAATAAAGTTATTTCACTTTTAGTTTATGATTAAAAGTTGCTTCTTAAATAGCTTTAACGTAATATCGAGTTTGGAAGAAAGGATGAAAGGTACGTTGGGTTAAAAAGTACGGGATAGTATATTATTGCATTTCATTGTATCGAGGGCTAAGAACGTATAATCTATCAAAAAAATTTGGTGTTATTTTTAGCATACGCTGCAGTTTATTACGTGATGTTTATATATAAATAGCGCGAGTTTCTGACGACTACAGTATGTAACTTTTACGTTTAAATTAAATTATTTCTAGCGGTTGGAAAAAACTTTATGGTCCATCGTCGTATATATTAAAAAAAAATTATGCTTAACAATATAATGAAATATAATATCAGGTATTACATAAAATTTGTGTTAAACAATATTGAGTATTCTAGGAAACATAATAAACAAAACGCTTATAAATTCATTTCATGTATTATTAATCTTCGTAAATGCCCTAAGTTGCTTTGGGAAAACCCGTAGAGCATTTTTAATTCTGATAACTATTTTATCCCACTACTTTTCATTGAAATAAAATATTTTGATAGAAATTTGTGACCTTAAGTCTTATTTCATTTAATTGTAAGGCACAATTTCCAATAGCTCTAATTTAGCTAGTGGAAAATGCAAACTCAAAAGCCTATTACACATGTACGCTTCCATTAGGGTAGTGCAGTGTTTTTCAAATTGTGATTTTTGCGCTGCGGGTGGCCTCGCATAGTGGGGAGGTTGAATTGCCCGGAATACATCTAGATGGGACTTTTGTATGCGTTATGTATTGAAGCGACATATTATTTATTATAAACTGCGAGTATTATGTGAAGTTTCTATGGTGCGCTTCGTTTTTTACGTTTGATATTTTCTGTCGAACTATTTCAATTACCTATATTTAGTTATTCATAGATTGCATATTGCGATTTCGAGTAAGTATCATGATCATCTATGTCTTCCACACCTAGCATTTGTGTGATGATAATGACATTTATACGTTATTGCATACTTAAGTTTTTCACCAAAAGAATTGAAGTGTAAGTATTAAATCTTTGGCAACATATAATCATAACATCATACTAAAATAATCCCAATGGTTTATTTTGTCGCATATTATTAAACTGTATTTGTATGCGGAATAACAATTATATTTATTATTCTTAATACATCATCATCAGCTCATACATGTTTCCACTGGTGAGATAGAGGCCTCTTATGATGGTCCAGGCCATAATCCGCCACGCTGGCGAAGTTTTTAGAGGCAGATGTCAGGTGCCATTGAACTTTTGATTCTTGGACATGCCGGTTTCCTCGCGATGTTTTCCTTCGGCGTTTGAGAAGTGGTGAAGTTATCCACATGCGCAGATAAGTTGAAAAATCAATTTATTTTTGCACGCTCGCCTGGTCTCGAAACCCCGTCTTATCGAAGTCCAAGGTCCTCACCATTGAGCCAGCACTGTAGACATACTTGGTATATATTATTTGACGTATGGTTATAGACTAAACCGAAGTTGCAGCTGTACTATCGATGATGATATGAACCATAATTTATACTAAGCTATCAGCTTATCATGGACTGTTATTATTAATAGGACATACATTTAAAATGTTTAAAATTATAAAGAAATAATTACTAGACTCGGCTATTATACGAGGGGCTTGGGAAATGGGGCGGGGAAAATAATATTACCTTATAATTAGATATTATGCGCTTAATGTTTTATTTGTCTTTCGTTTTTCGTAAAGATAGTCGAGATTGATGAACCCCGAGGGGTTTCCCACATAGTTCTTGTTCCTGTGGCATATACAGCATAAAAGCTATCCTGTGTCCTGTCTCAGATCCCAAAATTCCATTCAAATCGGTTGAGTGGATTAGGCATGAACAAGATACAGCTAGACACCTAGACAGGGTTATTTTCGTATTTATAATATTAGTAGGGATTTATTCACATTTATTCATGTTACTGGCATAGTTCATAGGTAAATTTCAAATTGTAATTTGCTCTAGTAATAATACATTTAATAGAAATTTCCCTTTATTTATATTATTTCTATAAAAAAACATAATGTTGTTAATATGTTCCTCGTCTAAACAAATGTAACTTGCTAAACAAAATCGAAAAATCTAAGATATATTCCTTACATTAAAGAGATTTATGCCAACAGTTTGAAGAGCATTGGCCAGCAATACGTTAGCGTAGCTCTACTTGCCGAATGCAAGTCTATTTAAAAAAGTAAAGTCAAATGTATACGAATTAAGGATCATAAATTTTGTTCTCGTTTTCAATAGCGGCTGGAACTGGGTCGGTGGCAGGTGGGGAGCTCGGGTACACTCACATTGATCAGATCGCAAAAAAACAATCTAGAATTTTCGACGACGGATTGGCCTGCATCCGGAATTGGGGCCGTTGTGTAATGCACTGGAAATCTTGGGCGTGTATTGGAAAACGGACAGAAAATAATGTTTTGTTTGAAAGCACGTTGAATTATTGAGGTTAGGATCGGTGCTACTGCGATTATTTCATCAGATTATCTGATTCCTATGATTAGGATCGTATTCTCTGTATACAGAGACAGTTTAGTTGATTGCATCATTAAAGCTTGTTTATAGTTTTTTAACTAGCTTTAAGTATTTGGTTAGAGTTTAATTCTATTAGTTATAACTCTATGTTTTAAAGTCTGTTATAGGAAAATGTTCATACTATTGTAAACGTTTCTTAAATTAAGGTATTAATAATTTCAGCTCCATACGAAATACAAATAGTACCTATTATTAACTAAATTTCAAATAAGCAATATAGTTTATACGAATAAGGCCATTATGAAAGCAAATCCGCTACGGTTATTAGGCTACGAATGTAATCGAAGTAAGGCGAGTTAAATTAAAGTTACTGTTTCGTATAGAGAAAATATGATATCATAATAAACGTGATTATAATACGGATGTGAAGGGGAAATAATTGTAATTTTAGGTCTTTTATATTTAAAACAAAAATTTATTGTAATGTGATAAATTATATTTTAGGTATGGACAAATTAGCCACGTCCAAGGCATGCTTAGTAATTGACTCATTGAATAGTTTTATGCCGCCTCTTATAAATTACTCTGAACCATTATAAAAACAAAACCAATGTCAGGTTTTTAGGCCATCGTTTGGCCTATAAAACAACAAATATCCGCTCGTGTAGTCTTCAAACAGAATCAATAGTCGATTCATGAAATAACACCTTCACGTTTACAATTTCGCAACCATAGATCCAATTAGATTGTGTTTATTTTCAGCACAAAACAAAGTCCAAACAATGTAGTTTAAAAATTCTTCTCTCATGTAGACTCGCTTATGAAACCTTCAGGTTTGTGTTTGCGCGATCGTAGAACGAATTATACTCTGTAATTCTGCATCAATCCAAAGTCCGGTTAATGTAGTTAGACAAATGTCTTGGTCATGAAGTGACACCGCCACGTTTACAATTACGCGATCGTAGATCCAATTAATTGTTAAGTGTGTACAATATCTGTCTTAATACATAGTCCAGTCAATGTAGTGCGGGCTATGAGCGTTAATATATTAATTTAGTCGGTGGCTACGTTGGCAACTCCTCGTGTCTGTTGCCACATGCGGCTAGCGTGATAAACGACGGAATCGACTTTAATATCATCCAGCCCTAATACCGTTCCAGCGATATTGCTATGCTAATATAGTAGGCGTTGTTTTAGTATTCAGAGTTTTCGATGTGTTACCGTTCTTGCTCATAATATTGAAGTTTGTGCGAAGGATAATATATATCGTGAATGTAACATAGATTATTTTTAATGCACTGTATGTTTGATAACATGAATTAGAAGTATTTAATAAATAAAAAGCTTTAGGATGTATGTTAAAAGATTATTTTGCGACATTATCTTATCATATCATGTATATATCGGTATTATTAAATTATATTTTCGAAATAATAAAATTAAATAAATGCGTCGCACTAATTGTATGCGTCGTTAGCGTGTATATTAAAACGTGAAAACCAATTAATTTAGTATATCCGTGGGGACATCGACTAAAACATGGCAATTAATCAACTGCGCTAGGCCGAAGTTGACATGTCATAAGGAAGCATTTTACTATAATGACTTTTATTGTCCCATCAATACCACTATAAGACTAATATTAAAAAACTAGCTATCCAGCGAAGCTTTGAGCGTGAAGTCAAAGGAATAAATAGACAGTACGAGTTTATTTCCGTATAGTTCCCGTTCCCATGACATTATCGATAATAAAACTGTTTTATATTCCATTCTCGGGATTCAAAATATCTCTGTACCAAACTTCATTCAAATCGGTTCAGTGTTTTAGGCGTGATGAAGAGACAATCAGACAGACAAAGTTACTTTCGTATTTATATTATTAGTAGGGAAAATTTATATTTTCACGTAGATGGTGCTTATAAATAATTAAAATGGGACAATTTTTAATCGACTTTAAAAAATAAGAGATTCTAAATAACACTGTGTTTTGTGTGTTTGTTATATCAAAACTTTTTATATAGAGAACGATTTGGATGATTCTTTTTTTTATTTGGTGCTTGCCATGTGGTCCTATTTAAATTTGGTCTAATTCAGACAATTAAGAGGCGGTTTTTTGATCTAATTCAGATAATTTAGAGGCGGGTCAGTTTTTTCTTATAAATATAATTATACGCCAATTATTTTTCTTAAATTTTCAAAATTTTGCTGCGAGTAATAAAATGTAAATACGAATTAGTTTTGGAGCTTCCATTTATCCGACATTATAAATATTAATTAACTCACAATACATTTAAATGCAAAGAAAACAACATTGCTCGCGCCATTTTTTGCTTCAAGTGTTGTAACAAAATGGCATAAAGTATTCTTTTATCCTTTGTATGGCAGCAATGAAATACAGCGACACTGTACAAAGAGTCATAATGCAGGGCACAAAAGATACACAACAATAAGGAATTGCTAAGAATTGCCGCCGTACTGTGATATTGTAAAATGCAAATATTGAAGTGCTGATGCAAAAGATTTGCTGTATGAGCCTATGTGGCGATTCCTTAGATGTGCTGTTGCTTTGTACTTTTTGCTTCTGTTAAAGGATAAATAATGATATGATACATTTTATGTGTACCTAATAATAAATAATATAGTTAAGTGTATTTTCAAGCGACTTAAAAAAAGGAGAATTCGACTGTATTTTTTGTGTTTGTTAAGTCATAATCTTTTATTGCTTTAACCGATTCTTATGATTTTATTTGTATGCTGGTGCCTTCCATGTGCTTCCATTTCCATTAAGTCGAGTTCTTACTAAAGCGGTTTTGATAAAAATAATTATCATATTGAGAGACAATACAATCATTATATAAATAGGGACAACAATAAATTAGAACGTAACCAGATTTGATATTAAGCTGTGTGCATTAAGGTTGCAAACGAACCTGAAAACAGGAAAGACAAAAGTATCATTCTTTATTCGAATACTTAAAATATTGTTAACGTTAGATTTTACTAAGTATATTATTTTTGTTAAATCCTGCGTTATCTGCGTTATCGTGACAGTTTAATGATACTTATTTGGTATACGGTCCTATTGGTGTATAATGTATCAACGTAGATAGGTATCGTTTGCTGAAAATACGTTTTCATTGTTCGTCATGATCGAAATTTCGACCTGTATAATGAAGTTAAAATTAGCAACAGAGTTGTTGACTACGAGTCAATTTGTAAGCACAGCGCGGCGGTTGTACGAAGAATTGATCGAAATAAATAAACTAAAAACCACTTTCTACAATATTTAGAAGGTTTTGCACATAAGCTTTATAAGAATAAATCGTGGCAATAAAGTCACACGCAAACATAAAACGTTTAAAGAAAACGATGATTTATCCTGGCCCGAGGTTTTATTAAAACAAAATTGAGCTTTGACCGTCGCCGAATAAAGAACTCCATCAAATTTATGAACAGATTTGGAACAAAGCCGAAATATTCGCGAAAAAGAAATCCGTCTCGCACATCGTTATTCGATTTCTTCCAAATTTGAAATGAAGAAAAAGCCGTGAAACGATATGAGCTACAAATTCAGACCCATGTCTTTTTAACCGTCACATGTCTACCAGATTTATACCTATCTAAAAGAAAATGTCTTTGGCGCCGAACGAACGCTTTTATTGAAATTGGCCGCATTACCATAATAATATTAGAGGGATTGGCAGCCATCGGCGAAGTGTAAAATCTTAGTATACTACTCTCTGTTATCTCCTTCAAGTACTGCAATCTACATACATTTCTCTTTCCTCGCCATTGTGAGGAATTCAATTACTAAATCTTTTATATTTCGAGGCTTGTTACGTATCGTTTTAGTATCGGTATTCTTCAAGGCGATCCAAGTGCTATTCGAGAATCTCAATATAGAAATTTTACGGTTTGTTTATTTAATTTTGTAATAAGATTGGAATCATCCTCACCATTTTTGAAATTAAGATTATTTTTAAGAACATAAAAATTTTAAACAAAAATAAAGATTTTATGTCGTGTATTTTATTAACCTATACGTATTTAATTAATTATGTAAGTAATTAAATGATACTACATATGTGAACCGGAATATTTTAAGTATCAGAAATATGAGTGAAATAATAATTGAAATAATGATCGTACATTTCTTGGGAATCGTATGAATTGCTTGTGTACGTACTCATTAATATTAATCTTAATTATGTGTACAAATTAATTCGTGTGGATTAAAACTAAATTGTAAATCATGCAAAATTATGATTACAACAAGGCGAAATTACCTCTTTAAATAATAGATGTAAGGTTTACAGCGTTCCCTATAAAAAATTAAAAGTCGGTTAGCACATTCTGAGGATAGACTACGGTCATAGAGATCGCCTCATTTTTTACGCAAGAGCTCATAATAAAAGTAATATTCCTCACAAAGAATCGCTTCAAAGGAGAACCGTTGCAAAGTTTAACTCAAAATATTAAAGAATGGTAATTTCACACAAGAAATATTATTGCATTATGCCGTATAATAGAAGAAAAAATCACCGAGGAGCACAATGGGACGGGCGGAAAATCACAATACGCTGCAAATACTCCTAAACTATTATAAACATATTTCATAAAGGCCTGGTCCATGTCAAGCGCTCTCCATCCTTCCATTTTTCATAACCAACCGAAAAAGAGCCCGGAAAAAAGAATAAACACAACTTACAAGGGAACAAATGGCGACACTTTACGTGTCCCACAACTTAAACGTCCTTGGAGAAATGGAATCCTAGATAATGTTCCTATTCGTCTCTGCTAAATGCTGTATTATGTGCGCTTTTGAAATGTCCCTCTATGGATAATGATGTGACGTCTTCATAACAGTGATGTATTTCAATAAGTTTAAGTATTGCGTCTCTATATTTTTTTTTATATTATTGCATGTAAAGTATCTATATGGTTTGGGACTGCGTAAAAAATACAGGATTTATGTGTGTCTTTCCGAATCTTAATAGAATCGTGATACATTAAGTACCCAGATGACAAAAAAAAATTGCTTTGAATTTAAAACAAATAGGCTTTAAAAAGAATGATGTATGTAGATAGAAATGCAAAAATAAACAAACATGAGATCTCTAGATTTTTACCTCACTGGAACGCAATACAATACTATAAATATATCACTTTTTCATACCGATTTTCAGGTGAAGGTAACTTCCCAGGTGTGTCGCGTAAGTCAATTGCTCTTTTACTGTACGAAGTGTGTCGACGCATTTATCGGATTTTATTTAATAACGTTCTAATGAAATGTTATTTATTCGTTTTTTGAGCATTTCTACTTTTAAATACTCAGTTATAATCTGTATAAGTAAGAAAGAGGCAATTTATAAAAGCAGCCGGGTGGCAAGGTGAAAAGTAAAAGAATAAGAAAGGATATTGTCACAAAATAATTAAAGAGCCGAGTCATTAAGAGAATTACTTAAAAATACAGGCGATGGTCAAACAACAGGGAAGTGCCAACGAAGCCAGAGTCGGATCTTTTATGAAGGTTGACAAATTAAAAATGCAGCCACAATAAGAGGTCTTAGTCCGTCAAATGAGCAATAGAGATAGCTCGGACAGCAAAGTTAAGTTTGTCCGCCGCGTTGTCCGTTTTTGAGACAAGCGAACAATAGGCGACCCGGATATTTGAAAAGTAGGCAAGTCTTTTTTAGGACGAAAGCATAGTTTGTGACTGGAGAGCGGTCGGATTGAGCCTTTATGAAGATTCAGGTGAAACGGAGTTTTGGGAAACGACTTTAATTGTAATGTAGATATTTTCAACTACTTTTAAATAGTTATCATTCGAGACAGTTTGAAGTCTACGTTTATAAATTTAGCTGATTTATTGTAATGACCTTGAATACGTATAAAAACTTTTAAAATAATCAAGCTCTTAAATTGATCAGATTGCCTTTGATATGACGGAATTGACAATTACGCTCTTCCTTTTTATAATTATATGAAGTTCAATACAAAATATAATTACATATAATTAGTGTAATTCTAAATTCGGTTCACCGAAAAAAAAACAAATGTGATATAAAAATAAAAAAGATACAATCAGAAAATACATTTGGTATAAAACAGAAAACTGATTTTATTCATAAAAACATATGGTTGTCGCGTGTGACATAAAAATAATGAGCTTGTCCGAAAACGACAATCCATTTACAGTACAATATGTTTTTGCTTTTTATCAGCCAATATCCTCAGCTTGTTAAAGTATCACAGATTGAATATATCTTTTTACCTGAATTATTAAAAAACTTCTTTATAAACATGTTACAACTTATAGATTACACAGTATCATAAATTGATTTTGATGTATTTTTGTAGATTATCACACTTTATACACGTTACCTATATTTGACTGGAAAATGATTCGAAGTATTGTTCATTAGGGTTCAAATGTAAATTGTATGCACGATTAATATTTTTACTTTTTCGTATAAGTTTAAATATGGAATTATAACGTTCTTAAGTAACGGATTCTTCCATTTTTGCCTTGTTATTTTTTATAAGAAAACAGCTGTAGAGATAGTTAGCATAAAGCGCTGTACTTAAGCGTCCGCAATCAATTACAGATGTTGATGAAGAACTGCTAAGCAAAGCGCTTGATGTTGATGTTTTCTAAGAATAATGAGCGGTATAGATAATTATTGCATTTGACTACAGAATGGGATCAGAATCGAATTGAACCTTGTATATGCCGGTTTGGATAAATATACCTAGAATAGTGCTGGATCAGTGGTGAGGACTTGGACTTAAATTCGATAAAGCGG
Source organism: Zerene cesonia (assembly GCF_012273895.1). NCBI lineage: Eukaryota > Metazoa > Arthropoda > Insecta > Lepidoptera > Pieridae > Zerene > Zerene cesonia. Next base: position 2,305,255 of record NC_052118.1, on the reverse strand, counting down.
TTGTCCAGGCCAGCGTGCAGGAAATAAATTGTTTTTTTTTATTTATCAGCATGTGCATAACGTCACCACTGCTCGAAACGATGAAGAAAAAATCGCAGGAATGCGGCATGCCAAAGAATTAAAACTTCGATGTGACGTCTTCCAACCCACACTTGACAGCATTGCATTACGTCCTGATTCCTCAAGACGCTTGTTTCAGCAGTGCAAGTATATAATTGGCTGATGATGATGATGATGATACCAATGTAAGCGAGGCAACTGTTGATTAAATTAGATTTTTTATTATTTTATGTTATAGCGGCAAACAAATTCATCATCTTTTGAAATATCAACTGTCTAGAAATCACGGTTCATGACATACACTCTTGTGACAGAGAGACGGATAGACAGACGGACATAGAAAGCTTTCCCCCACTTACCGAACGAAACACAGTACCATTCGCATGCTACTATTTCACGCCGATTCCTGTGGATGTGTTGTAACATCTCCGTTGCGAGCTAGCTGTACTCGAGCCGAAGTGTGCTAACACATTCAACCTTAAGATACGGGACCCTTAAAAAGATAATAATAACTGACTCTCGTTTGTTTCGTCTCAAAATATTTCTGAGTGCGATCAATATTTATGTAATGTACAGCACTGAATAATCATTTACCAGTGTTCTTTCACTTAATGTCCACTTCATAATGCTTTTACTCTTAATGGATCTGAAACGTTAGATAAGCTGACATTCGATAGACCTTAATGCTAAGGAATAAGAATCATTATTTACTCGAGTTTGGGTTTCGTAGAAAGATATTTTAATGGATCGAAATTATCCATTTTTTTAACGACTAACTGTCGCCGTTGTGGGGTTTCTTTTTTGATGAGAAGCAATGAAAACGAAAGGTTTTAAGCGTTATTATTTTTAGAATTGATCGAAGCGTACTTGTGCTAAGGGGTACCTCTTTATTCCAGGTCAGCGTTAAAGGATAATGCAATAACAATATGTTATTATGTTACGTACAAAGAGGGGTGAAGATATGCCTACTTTTTCTTGTTCCAATCCTTTAATCCTATTCAAATTCTTCACAACACATTCTCTAAAGTGGATGCTCATGGGGTGTGTATAAAAAAGGTTCATTTGAGGCTTAGTATATAATGACAAGAATGCGAATGGAAGTATTTTCCTTTAATGTTCATTACTACTTAACACGTGCCAGTTGCCGTAAGAATTTATAGAGATGTATGACAAAAATAATATTCATTCAAGTACTGTTATCATTCTTAAGCATTATGTTTACATAATACATAAATACACGAAGTCTGAACGTCGTCACGATCAGCGAAAATGTGCAATTCATACATTGGGCGTTGTAAAAATAATGAAAGGCAACATTGTTCGAAGAATAATAACATCGTTTCATAAAATAACAATAAGTTCATCTTTGTATTTAACACAAACGTGTTTTCCTTTGACACATTTAAAGTGAAAATCTTTAAACTGAACTACCAAGTCGTGTATCTTACAAAATAAATGATTCGAGTAAGGAATCGTTACAGCCTGGCCTACGTCGTCAGGCAGGAAATATGTCTTGGTCTAGACGTTCTTAAATCACTAGACCAACGGCGCGTGACTTGGCTCCGCCAGTTTCTAGCTCTTAAATATTTCAGTCTTCGCTAAGCCAACGAATTCTCACAATCAACTGTTTAGTTGCACAATAGTTTTATGGAATGTGTACAAAACGTATGTTAGGTAGAAAGTAAATGGTATATAACTGGAACAATACAATAGTTTATTCATATAATTTTGGGTATTTTGTGTATGCTTAAAGCAAACGCAACCTATTCTTTTATAAGTTTAATTGCAGAAGCCGTAATAAAGCCGATTAGTCGTAGCTAAAAATATTTCATATAAGAAATTATTGAAGTGATGTCCTCTTTGAATATAACATTCAATCATAATCTGTTTTTCTATAACATTAAAAAGTGTGACTCAAATATAATTTATTTAAAGACTATTTGCTTTTGGAAAATAAGTAAGTTCATAAGTATAAAACTTTGATACAGTATTTAAACTTATGCACACTTTAAAATCTGTGTATTTTTTACTTCTTCGGAGAGAGACCACGGTAAATTGTTTAGAATATTTTTAGCCACGTATTTCCTTAAAGGTGAACCCATTAATGATTCCAAAATAAGATAAAAGAAGAGATGGAAGCCATCTTACTTGCTTCTAATACTGTCCCTTTACCTTATCCCACGATTGAGAGACCGGCTGTTTGCTAAGCTTTTAATTTCAGCAAGTGTCCTTAAAAATAAATGCCTCCCGTGAAACGTAAATTAAACAGTGATGGCTCCTTAAATATGGCACGGCAACGGTTAATTTCCTTGGAGATTATTGTGAGGAATAATGGAGATGGATAATGGACTGTTGGATATCGACATTTATTGGCCGAGGTGTCTTTGAGTTGTTATCTTAAATGGCGGTATCGGATCGTGAGGCCCTAGGTGGTAAGCATTACGAGGCTTTTAGTGTTCTTTATGCGATGTTTTATGTAAGTACTTTTATTATTTTTAAACTAAAATAATGTTTTCCTATAATAAATTTAATATTTTAGTTTAAAATATTTGTATACTTAGAAAGTTACACAAATAAATTCCTAATTATTATTTGCTTTATAATTAACTAGCTCTCACCCACGACTTTGCCCACTTAATCAAAGGGAGGGGAAAATAGGCAAACCCTTTAGTCTTGCTCTCATATCGCATAGTTCCTATTTCCGGGTGATACTCAGGATAATTTAATTTCAACTTTTTGTATCCTTTCTCTGGTGTCATACTATCTTCACACCAAATATTATCCAAATCGATCAAGCGATTTAGGCGTGAATAAAAGACACACACAACGTTACTATAGCATTTATAATAGTAGTAGGCATTTTGAACGCAGATCGCTTATAATTCTTATAATTTAAATTTTTGATCTTTTCGTGTTTTCAATTCAAAATATTATATGGACTTAATGTGTGGCTCCAGTAATTCCCAGGGCGGATTCTTCCCCTGCCACCCCGTTAGGCCGCCTCTACGTTAAACAAACTACAAACACTTCTTGAATGTAAAGTGGAATTTAACAGGGATGTACACACACCTCTATCTATATATGGTTTGATTTAATTGCCTAAATTTACCTGAACCTACGCTGTTGTGTATAAAGCCTAATGAAGGAAGAATTACATAAGAGTGGCACTGGTGTAGACTTTATTGAGCTGATACTGTATTACGCTTTAGAAGTAGAACACTAGTATAATTTCAATGGCATTAACCTTCGGTGAGAATAAAAATAATATAGTCTTCATATCTTTCAGGGAAATCTCTCGAGATACCATACAAAGTAATATGATTCAAAAGTAACGATCATAAATTGTGTTTCATTTTCCAAGCACGTTTTCTCATTCTTCTCACATCCTTAATATGTTTTTTTAACAAATTTAATACGCCTCAATTGAACAAAAGATTCAATAAATGCTACAGCCAATATATAACCATTACATATATTCTATCAATAACCATTCACATACACTATGGGTCAGTCTAACCCCTTATTCGAGACACGTACCAAAGGCATCTAGGTTCGCACATGCTCTTGCCTGAACACTCGCCGCCATGAAACACAATGCGCTGGCCGTAAAGAATTCAACAAATTATTACGTTATCGATGAAATTATTAAAAAATTACAGGAAGGTTTAATATTTTTGCTGAGTATCGTCAATTTTGTACATGTAAATTCTGTGGTCTTAACATAACGTTTATATATAAGTATGGAATTGTTGGTTTTATTTATCTTTATCAATGGTTTCATCCAATAGATGGTTTGTGCATTTTTTGCTATAATTGTGTATATACTATATAGTGGTTTAGTTTCAATTAAAGATAATGTTTAAATTATTAGAGTTATTAATATTATCGGACATTGGTAAAGCCTTATCGTTAAGCATTGATCAAGAATATTAATGATAAGGTTACATTATTACAAGTATCAAACATACTAATTTATACTCAGTGAAGCTGAAGGTTTTCGCAGTGCTTATACAGAATTATATCTGCAATAAAAACCAATACATAATATAACATTTAAAATGAGTTATCGCTCTTAAATGCGAGTTGATGCAAGTATCCTATGTAACAAAAATACAATAATTTAAATGGGTCTCAGTTATTATCCTGATAGGATCGCCCGAATTAATTAATTAGAATTGGGCCAGCTCGCACCGGGGAAGTACCACACCCCCACAGAAAACCGGCGTGAAATAGTGGCATGCCACTGTGTTTCGTACGGTGAGTGGGGGAGCCGGAGGCCCGTTTCCTTTTCCTCACCCGTCCTAGTCCATTCCTACTTTCCAGTCGTTAGTCCTTTCCTTTTTCCCTTACCCCATAAAAGCGGGCAGCGAATTCACAGAGGTACTACCTTTGTGAATGTTTATGGGCGGTGGTGATCGCTTAACATCAGGCGAACCACCAGCTCAGCTGCCCGCTATGACATAAAAAAAAAAAAAAAAAATTCCCTTACGTATACTCTGTATAAGAGTGGAAAAAACTTGTTTGTCTACCTTTAAAGCTTATTTTTCCGTTTATTTTTAAATATGTTTATTTATGATGGTATTTATTAATCAAATAGCACTAGCCAGTGCGTCACCGCGCGAAACGTCGAAAGTTGAAAGTATCCATGTTTAATCTGTTTATAATATCTCAATATTATAGCAGTACAAGCGATACGCCTCAACAATAATAAAAGAATTTTACGATAATAAAATCACTAACGATGAAAATTACAAATTCATGAAAGTCGCATGTATATTACATATGAATTACTTGTTCCTCTTATGTAATGAATCATTCTCAATTCTAGTAACTGAATTTTTTAAAAGTCCTCGTAAAAAAAAGCAATCTACCCTTATTTATTCTTGAGCCAAGAATCTGTACACTCTTTTGTATGTAGTACACAATATATGTAATTGATTATATAGCATAGTCCAGGTCAGTGACCCACCTCGGACTCATACATACGTATCGTATTTAATATTTCGATATTGAATAGCATATCGCTGATAAGATTCCCGTCACGTAGCCGCTGTCTTAGCATCTGGACTGTTCTGTAACACGCCGTATCTCTGTTTGTTTCCAACTGCACTAGTTTTAACTCTTATTCCCTCCTACGTGACTCTTGTGCTAAATGATATTTGATATAACTTCATTGTTGCTATAAAATTTTCAGTATCATGTCAGTTGTTAAAGTAATATTGTTAACTGGATCCTGCGTTGGACAGGTTGATTTTATCTTTCTTGAAAGCTTTTGTCGTGTTTCGTAGTATGTAATAATGTTACTTGAGCGTTTTCCAGGAAGATCATTAATGGAAGTTTTAATATCAATTGAACATTAATTACGCCGTATTTCCGGATAACTTTTATATCGTTCGGTATTCTGTCGATATTTTTGTTCGTAGGTCTGCTGCGGAAAGGGATATAAATTATCATTTCATTACGACATAATTTATTCTCTTTAATAATAAACGCAGAGCGCATGTAATGAGCTCTGTTCCCCTTCGGCTGGAGAATGATTACGCGCCAAAAATGCATTATAGAGAGGTGTTGTATCGGTAAATATCTTGGATTAAATAACAAAAAAAGCGGTGAAAATCGCCGTCGGGCCTAATAAAGTCAAGCTGAAAGTTAGGCCCGTTACAGGCACCCAGTTGCTATCCGTTGCTGTGGAGTTTTTAATTTTATTCCGCAGCCACTTGCGGCAAACCTCGTTACAAGTTTAAATTGGCATTTCTCGGAGTAATAGTTAGACGCCATTGGATAACTTCCTCTGTCTCCTTCACTTGTTGGTAATTCTTATTTAAAATGTATGAGTTTGAGGCTTGTTTGGCGTGTAGGATCGGTATATGCAGTGGCTGAATGCTTTATGTATCGGAACTAGCCAAGTGTCGGTGGGCGGCAAATATTTGAACAGTTATCTTTGGGATTTTGTGGCAGTTCATACCGGAGCTGTGACTAATGGTGCAGATGCAAAATTTTATGATCAAAAAATAAAAATATATAATTTGTGAGTTTAGTAAGAGAGAAACTATGGTTCGGAGAGTAACTCTATCAAAAGCCAACTTACTTCTATAAACATTAAAAAAAATCCTCATAAATACATTTATATACTAAACATGTAATGAAACTGTATTCTCTGATAAAAACATAATAGAGCTATTGAAGAAAATTTTATTATTTACAGACGACTTAGGATGTAATACTCTTAGGATGTAGAGATAATCTTCAATCTCAGTATGAAATTACACAATACATAATTTCTTCAAAGTGTACTTCTGTTTTATCCACATTCCTTCGGTAATATCAGGTTAGCTATGGTATTCCGCAGTTATGTTAAATTATCTTCGTCAAATATAAGGCAATGCTAATGCTATATTATCATCGATATCATCTGGAAATTGATATGTTTTTTTTCGTTTCCTAGATAAAGCGTCGTTTCAACATTATGTATTATAAGAGTTACACATAGAATTATAAGAAATTATTGTCATGTTTTCTTGTGTCTTCTGATTTTATTCATTACTAATTCTTTTTAAATGCTCTTTTTAAGAATTTGGAATTGAGAATTCCATTATTTTCATTCATTGGGATATTAAAGTTCTATTTCATATTATTATATATTTGCATGATATTTTGGATTACTACATAGTATAGAAGAAAATCGCTTTCCACCTGTCTGTGTGTCTATGTCTATTTCTGTGTGTCTATATGCTTAGATCTTTATAATTACGCAACTGATTTTGATGTTAGAAATTTTGAAGATTTTGATGTCTTTTTTTAACAGATAAAGTGATTCAATAGATAGTAATACATATATATATATATATATATATATGATGTATTATCGCACCCGTGTGACGCCGGGTCGCTTTAATCTTATACCTTTAAACGAGCAATTCTTGTATATATATATAATTGGAATCTCGGAATCGGCTCCAACGATTTTCATGAAATTTAGTATATAGGGGGTTTCGGGGGCGATCGAAATCGATCTAGCTAGGATTTTTTTTTAGAAAATGTCATATTCGTGTTTTATTCGTGTTTTTTTTCCCTGACATCTATTGGTGAATAATAATACTATTTTGCTTCGTAGATAGCTGGACAACTGAAATAACACATAGGCACTTTTTATACCGATATTCCTACGGGATACGCACTTACGCGGTTTCAACCGCGGGTCACAGCTAGTAATATATCAAACAATTAGTATACAAAATCCTATTCTATCGCCGCCGACTCGCCGTTCGTGTGACGGGTGCATTAAACCGGTAAGCCGCTACGCGTTCGGATTTGTGAGTAAAGCTGGAAATAAAATGTAATAACATTTTCCAAAAATCTTCCGTTGCAATAATCTATATAGTAAGCGCGTGTGTTATTGCAAGAAACGTATACCATTTTCAAAACCCGTGTAAAATTTTTTTTTAGGATTTTTTTTTTTTGGAAATTATTAAAAAAAAACAAATTTTAAATATGTTAAAAAATACCCTCAATGAAGGTCAAAATGAGGGTTGAAATGTACACTCGATTCTACTTTGATATTACTGTTTTTCTTTTTGTTAGCTATATTATTATTACATTTGACTGTAAGCTTAAAATTGAATAAAAAGTTGCGTTTTGCATAAACAATAAGGTCATGTATTGTAGATATACATTGATAAAGACATTATTACACCGTAACATTCTATACTAATATTATGAAGGTGAAGAGTTTGTTTGTTTGCTTGATTGAACGCACTAATCTCAGGAATTACTGGTACGATTTGAAAAATATGTGTAACACGGACGAAGCCGGGGCGGACCGCTAATATGAGTATAAATTAATACTTAATTTAGAAAAAAAAACGCAATTTTCTATAAAAATGTTAAAAATAGAAAACATTCGTTTATCTACGGTTCATCCATTTGACGTTATAATAAATCCAATATGGCGAGGAAATTGCGAGTAAAAGCTAGTAAATAATAAAAATGGAGTGCATGTAGCAGTCAGCGCTTTCTTGTAACTTAAAGTTACGGTTACTTTAATACAAAAAGTTATAGAATAAAATGGATATTTCTAACGTATAGCTCTAAGTACCGGTAGCTAAGTATCCATAATAATAATTCACATTAACGTATCGCAAGATAATGTATACCATTAAAAACCTCTCCGCATTTTAAGAGCTACAACAGCAAGGTCTATGTAAAGAGTATTTAGCATAAAATGCACTTTTTAAGACACCCCTCATATTTACGCCCTCAGCAAAAATTCACGAGTCCTGAATAATAATAAAAATCTGCGCGTCAGAATTTTCAGAACAAACTTAGTTGCGATGCATAATTTGGATAATATTTTCAAAGTCGAGCGGTGTAAATTATATTCAATGTTTATGCTTGAACGGGATACTGAGCTGGTGGTTCGCTTGATGGCAAGTGATCACCACCACCCATACATTTGCTTATGTAGCACCTCTGCAAATGCGTTCCCCGCTTTTAAGGGGAAAGATAAGGAAAGCATTGTTAGAGGGACATAGAATGAACAAGGAAGGGTTAGGGAAAGGATACAGGCCTCCGAATTTATTCTAATTATCCAACAATCTGGCAAATTTTAAAATAGGAATGGAAAATATTTGATTTCAAACGTTGGCAATCTTTTAAAAACCAATCAGGATGTTGACGTCGAAAATCCTGACTACGTTTTTAATGAATTTTGGTCCGGGCTATTCCTAGCTCCATCTGAGAACTGAGAATGTATAGCGTTCCTGTGTATGTGTGTATGGTTGGTTCGTATGTATTTGTTTCCCTATTAAGGTGCAATGGGAAAGAAGCGCATACTAGAAAAAAATCATAAAAAATGGATGGACTAGGAACAGAATATAATGCCCTATGAACAACGATTCGTAAACGTTTCTCAATAACTGTTTGTATATTATCTAGTTAAAAAGACGTAATATAATTGATGTGTTGGAGTTAATGTTTTATTGCTTATATTGATAATATCCAGCTGAAGATTTTGTTTGTTTATTTGCAGGCGCTAATCCCAGGAACAGCTACTGGTCTGATTTGAAAACTATTTAAGTGTTAGTTAGTTTATAGGGAAAGGCTATGTAATAACATTACAGAATACGTGGGGAACAATTAGTATAAGGCACTTGCTTTTATATGCGAACATCAGTATCTTAGTCAGGGTTTTCGAATTAACAGAACTGTAAACATTAATATCGACAAGGTACATTAACGTTTAATTATTATTAATGGAACTAAAATGTCTTAGGGTTGCAAATAGAACTTTCAAGAAATTGTTCAATCCAATTTTTATATATTTCTACCTTATATGTCAAAATGTTTAAAGTTTCATATCAGAAATGATTGCTTCAAGTCTGATAATCTATTTCTAAAAAAACGATTTAGGTAGTCTGACGGAAAAGCTTTTAAGCGCTTTTGTAACTGTCACTTTTTAAATGTTTTTCTTTAATTGATTTGGCAAATACATGCCTTTATATGTAGAACAGAAAAGAATTTCAATAATACGGAAATTAGGAAGTTTTGATTTAAAGATAGTTTATACACATGCAACACCGATTTAAATATAACCAGTCATATATCCGTATTCCTATATCCCTAGGATAATTTTTTATGTCACAGTCGGCAATGGAGCTTGTGGGTCGCCTGATGGTAAGCGCTACCACCGCCCATGAACATTTAGAGAGGCATAAGGTCCATTGCAGACCTTACGCCTCTACAAATGGATTGCCGACTTTTTGGGATGGTATTAAGAAGGGATTGGCCAGAGGAATAAAGGAACGGACTGGGAAGAGTAACGAAAAGGATATGGGCCTCCGGCTCCCCCACTCACCGAACGAAACACAGCGGAATGATATTTCACGTCGGTCTTCTGTGGGGGTATCGTACTTCCCCGGTGCGAGCTGGCCCAATTTGTGCCGAAGCGTGCTCCACTACCACATATAAAATTTTATTTACACTGTTTAAAAATAACATTAACTTCTGCCATCCCTAACACCAAAACACTAGTAATATTGCGTAAATCTAACACTATATTCACCTAGATAACGTGCTAACCCACGTGGGCGTAATAAAGATCATTACGAATGAAAATAACTTAAATTCCACTGCAATGTTCAACTCAATTAACTGTGCAACCCATTTGAGTCGAGGATATTTAATAGTTACATAATATATGTTTATGCTCGAATCTGTCGTTAGACTGTAAATAAAGTTAAATTTGATTTCCATTATAGAAAAATCGCGATGAAAGGCGTAAGTCCTTAACAATTATTTATCAACGTGATGTTTTTAAAAATATGTGAGTAGTGAAGTGAAATTGTTAAAATATTCGAGGGTTAACGGCTGGATAAGTGTGCAGAATGAATGATACGTGGAATAGCGTGATGAAAAAGTAACATGTCAGAACGAAAGATATACATTTGTAATAAACTCACATTCATGTCCTGTGTTTCTGCAGCGGAAATCAAAACTGTTCTCTTTTATGGTATATCTTTATGATATATCTTGGAAAATTTTCAAAATTATTTGACGAAGACTAAAATTTGTAAAGATGATCATTATAATATGTGAAAATAATACATTAACATATTTGTGATGGAAAAATACACTGACAAGATAACTCTAGAAAGATTTATGTATTATTGTTTATTTAGATGTTACTTTACCTATTTACAGGTAAAGGGATTTCTTTTGAAACAACATGAAATATTATAAATACAATATTTCAGAGAACTATCAAAACAGTTTTCAGCAAGAAGAGAAAATACAAATATTTGTGCAAAAACAACTAGTTAACATCAGATAACTATCCAATGCTTCTTCTTTTGAAGACATATTTTCTTACTTAAAATAAATTCTATTCATATTGAATAAGAATATTTTATAGAGCCACAAAAACATGTAAGAAATGTATAGAAAATGTTTTTGAATATTTATCTATTTTATTACTATAAGCTTCCACAAGTATAATATTTTCGGAAGACTAGCCATTTGATATTTACCATTGAATTTACCTTTGTTTGCAATATTTCAACCAAATAATTTGCGAGCAAACTGGATCGCCAATGAGCCAGAGCATATACACTAGTGTAATAAAAGCTCGTTTTTATAATGGCTAAAATATTTTGTTTCCATATCAAGGAAGGCCGTGACAATGTCCGGAAATTCTCACCATGTTTGTATTCCCTATCATTAAAAAACGCCAGGCCACATTTCATCGAAGTTACGTGCAAAATATTACATTATGCAAATGAGGTGTACATTAAACATCGACCAGACTTGAATATTTAAACCGCAAACGAATCGCCGTTCGAAGCACGAGCTAACTGGGATAAAATTCACCCATACGGACATAACTGGAGATCATAATTTTGGAAAAAAGGTCCTCGGTTTGCGCTACGTGCCCCGTATACGAATATCTGACTTTTAAATGATGCTTTATGTACTCGCTGTTCAATGCCGATTATACTGGATTGACTGGAGAGTCGTTTAAATTCATATATAGTGCATGTATTTCAGGTATGCTTATACAAATATTATTTACTTTTATTTATTTTTGCATGAATATTTTATAAACAAATAATTTTATAAACGAAATTTCTTGTAATGAGAAATGATTACAACTAAAATGTATTTAGAATGTTATCGAACTACACTAACTGGAGGATATTAGATATCAGCGTGTTCCTATCAAAATTAATTTGAAACCTGAAATGTTGCCAAACGCAAGGGAAGCCAAAGTACCAGGCAAGCATAATCGTTTAGATCTCAGACCAGTAAAATGAGCATAATACAAATTGCAATTTGTACAGCAGCGGAGCCTTTCGTAGCTATCAAAGCACTCTTTCAGTGCGATTTCAATAACTGGGGCTCTGTATGCTATAAGTGAAACCCATTCAAATATGTCTGAATGTTCGTAATTTTAATGACGATTTAAGGTGATTATGTTCATAGGTACTTATTTATTTTTGGACCGAAAATGAATAAAATTTAGATGAATGTTATGAGTTAGAAACATCGTTTAAATAAACTTAAAATAAGCTTTTAACATTTATTTTCATATTTAACCTTTTATTTATAAAAGTAGCCCTCGCACACGACTATATATGATACACATGGCGTTGGATTCGTAACCTTGGTGAAATTTTGTTTATTGTACGAGCAAAAAAATATATTTAACATATTAAACTTTTGAGGCATAAACTGTGATCATCAGAAATGTGTAGTATTTTGTATTTCGTTCGTGTGTTTTGTGTAACGCTAGCTCTTAACTGGAAAGGTATTAATATTTATGAAAGTCAACATGAAAGTATTTTTATTTTAAGAGATATTTTTAGGTACGTACATAACGATTCATACTGATTCACAAATATTTTCTTTTCAAAATATATTGAATTCAAGATAAATGCAGTTTTTTTTTCCAAAATAAATTGAAAACCCTTTGAAATATTCGTAGCACGGTAACTCCATTACGTTTTCAGTCTTTCACAGAGCCGATACAAGTTGAAAACTATGAATCATTTTGCTTTGACTAACGTAGTGTAGGTGAATATTTACGATTGGCGTTTTAACGATACAGCAAAGCTTTAACAATCATTAAGGATAAAAACGCATGGAGTAGATGTTACTGCTCAGGCATTAAAATTTGTATTCAGTGATTTTTCATAGAAAGGTGTACGTAACAGATATTCGTTTGTATATGTAACTTATATATATTATTGAATAGCAAAAAAATAATCATAATATAAATAGCATGATTTTCCCAGTCTACTAGAATTTGTAATGAGTTATAATACTTTCGTTCTAGATATGTTATTATATTTAACATTTATCGTTTTTAATTTATACCTTATGTCTTCATCACGAAATTACTGTTTTGTAAATAGTTTATGGTTGGTAGAAAGGTCTAATCGTATCTGATGAAACGTAATAATCGTATAGTAAGAGAATTTAAATTTTCAGAGATGGTATAATTCTGTTGCCGCTATAGCATTAATAATAAAAGACCGAAGTTCATGACAGTGGGGACGGTCATGAATTGGCTGAGCTTTTTAGCCTATTTGTACAGAATCCTTAGTGTCATGAGTCCGAATAGCTCTTGATCGATTTTTTGTTTCCTGTGTATAATTTCGTTATTAACAAGTTTAAGTTTTCATTTATTAAATCAAATAACTGGTTACATACGTTAGGTTTGTAAGACACATTCTGTTTAAAGTAAATTCATTTGTTTGTAATTCATTTGTAAATACATCATAATTATATACTTATAGCTTTCGATTACCCTCCAAATGCATGTATCAGAACAAATATATACTATATATACTATATACTATATAAATTTTAGTGCTTATTTAATAATTAATACTAAGTGACTGAGAGTAAGGTTCGACTTCAACCTTTGATGTTAATCATTTGCTCGATTTGCATACCGGTCCTCTCAGGGTCCTTTGGGATCATTTTGCATATATGTGAATCTTGATTTTGATCCTTGTCTATACTTATAGGTTTTAGGCTCATGTTACTTTTAGTGCCTTAGTGCCGGACCTAGCTCGCTTTTAGGGTACAGGAATGTTCTTACATTTAGGTTGCCGCATTTTCTTTGATATTAAGATTAAAGGTTTCTACTCTTTCCATGTTACGTTAATTGTGTCCATACAATGTTCAATAAGACGCGGTTGTAACTCCCATGTAGTTTAATCTTTCAGAAGCCAATATCTTCAATGGTCATTTCCTCTGATGTCATATATTTTATGTTGTTCTTAAAAATACAAGGAAAAAGTTGTTTTACGTTGTAGCAGCATAAACAACCACTAATATTTATGACATTATCAATATCAACTATACGTTTTCACTGTAAGGACGCCTATGAGGTTTCAGGCCATAATCCATTAGAATGGTCTAGTGCGGGTTGGCAGATGTACATGTATACGACGTCGCACTTTTGATTCTTCAACATGTCGGTTTCCTCACGATGTTTCCATTCACAGTTTTGAGCAGTGTTGTAAAATGTATGCATAAATTGTAAGATCTATGTTCTTCTTGCACGCTCGAACTGTCTCGAACCCGCAGACTTTTGTTTTAAGTCCGAGTTTCTAACCACTGAGCCAATACATCTCTTATAGCAAATATTAATTCATGTTGTACGAATAAACCTATTACTTTCTAATATTATTTTTATGATTATTCCATAAGAATTTCTCGAAATATTTTCAGTGGTTCGCTGCTTCTATGACATCTGTATTATGACCTATGTAATTTAGTGTCACATGGATATTAGAATATCTGTCTTATGCACCGGGACTTAAAATGCAACGAAACACCTTGAACTCACAACGAAATAACGAAACAACAATTTCTCACATAAAAAATGAATTTAGAGTCGACGAAGGATATACTGTCCTCAATAAGTTTTTTCCCTTATGAAATCAATGAATAAATGTTCCGGTATACATCTATAGATTTAATTTTTAAAATTGTACATATTTAAAAATGACATAAAATTCACTTCTGACCAAGTGGCGTCTCCGGACAGACTTTCGAGGAAAATAACACGTTTTATCAATGTACAAAGACAAGCTGGAACTCTTTATAAATTATATTCGACTACTCAGAACTTGTATTTGTCAAATACTCAGAACATTCCGTAAGACAACCTTTGTACCTTAAAAAATATAGATTAGTAACGTTACGATTCGTAATATATTAAGAATAATGTGATTTTTCCATTTCATTTTTTATATTGGTCTCTCACTTGAATGTTTATTGGTTTAAAATTATCACAACTAAAAGTATTAATAAAACAATGTAAGAAATTGTTTATATACAGTCTCTTTACTTATTAGGTGATTTACATGGAGGCGTAAGGACTAAGGTCAATTACAGATCTTACGCCTGTATAAATTGCCGACTATACATTGGAAAGGGATTAAGAAAGACGACGAGAGGTAAAAGAAAAGGACTGGGAAGGGTATGGAAAAGGATATCTATTACTTTCTTGCTCTAAACAATTTCTAAATACATGGTCCAATAAAAACTACCAATACTAAAAATACGGTTTGTATAAAGAATGTAAGCCGCGACATAATAAATATGTCAATATGCAACGATGTGAGAACAATGTCGCATTGCAATCGTTTAGAGATCTAGTTATTTGCAGACGTTTGTAAATAAGTTTATTGCTCCCGAACACGCGAACGGAACTTATACAACGCTAGATCCCATAGAGATTGCGAGGTGCTGCGGTATGAATATGAGTCGGTACTTAACATAATTATGGTACGGGGTTCCTGAGATTTATGATGTCCTGGTAGATTGTTATTAGTTGAGCGAGTGTTTTTCAGTTTTTAGTTAAGTCTGTATTTAAGTGGAGTTTAATATGCTAATAATAACGCAAGGATATTCTTAGTTCAAAGTTAATTATTTGTGTTTAAAAATAATTAATGAATTTGACTGCAATTTGTATGTTGTTTTGTGCTCCGTAAATGTGTGGAAGGCATGCCTTGGTTTTGAAATTAATGGAATGACAAAAATTCAACACTTAACTGATTTAAATCTTTTCTTGCAGCTTATAACAATGCGAACTGACGAAACAGATGGATTCGATTTGATTTCATCATTACATACTATGAGTTGTGAAACATAAAAAAACAATAGCAATACGAAACAACCAACATATATAAAACGAAAATCGTATTGTACATAAGATTAAATTATTGCTTTTAAATCGATTTAGCCATCAGGCGTCGCATTTAACGGCAAATGCTAAACGGAGTTAATTCGAAGAAAGCGGCACGCGAACAGAGTGACAAAACAATTTGCAATCGAAAGTTTACTCCCATATAACTTAAACAGAACGGGAAGAGCGTTTAATGAAATCTGCATAAGTCCTCAGAACAACAAAGGACGTGAAGACGCATTCTGCATTTCAACCGGGGAAAAAATATGAGTAGAAATAAAATGCAAAGGAGCGAGCGACAACGGGGCGGGGTGCAATCAACATCTCATTAGTGAGACCTTAAATTCCCTTGTCTCTTGAGACCTATGGCAATTTGAGATAGTGAATAATTCAATTTACTACTTTCGCTCGTATAAGACGAGATAGCTTCCGTATTCCGTATCTTTGGTCGTAATTTTGATGTTACGGATGGATGGATTGGATCTTGTTTGATAACGATACGGTTAATGTTCATCTATGATGAACTGTCACGATTATGTACAGATGATATAATTTAACTTAATGGTGTGTGTGTGTGTAAATGTTGTACCTAACGCTCCGAAACAGATACGGAAAAATCAGAACATCGAATTCTTAGAGGAAGCAAATTGAATTTTGATATAAAAAAAATATTGTCTTACCGTGGAGCTTTCTTACCCTACACACAAGGGGGATATGCAATACGTAAATATTCTGTAGCGACATTGATTGACATCAATACCCATTACGGTTGCTATGCAAAAATTGGAATAATCGTCAAGCGAATAAAATTGAGTCGCGAGAAGTTTAATGAGCTCTGCGGAACTGTGGGACAATTTGCTTGTATCAGACGGATAACATTCGAAGTCAATTTATTGCTTTCGAATTGCTCGAATATCGTAGGAATTTATCGCATTTTCATGTTATACCTTTAAGGGAAGCATTTGCGAAGTTTATGAATTTATCAACTCTTAACTCAGTTGCTCATATTTATGTTTAGTTGTAACAATATTCCTGTAGGTTTGTTAACGAAATTTGGGGCTGTTTATAAATAATTGAACTTCTATCAAAACACAATACTCAAGACTGTACGGAGTGTTTAAAAAAAAGGTTTTGATACAAAAATATTCCCAATTACAAATCAATAACGGTCGCATTCCAGATCACTTATCGAGAAGTTATTTCGGTATCGTATCTGAATGGTGATCAGCAGCATCCAAAATTCTATCGCGATCGGCTTGACATCGAACACGATACGCTGAAAGGTAAATTGTGTGTGTAAAAACAAAATGCGAGGCGGGAGCGATATGTGATGAAATATGATGATAGTCGTTCGCTATCTGATCGCGTGATTGTTTCAGAATAATCCCTTGTTTTTACAGCGTATAGAAATGAAGGGGAAGTCTGTTTAAATACTTTTTACTTTATAAAATGTTTTTCTCGAAATAGGTGTTTGTATTATCAAAACGATAGTTTCAAATAATCTTTATCGGTTCTGTTTGCTGTTTACTTTTTGGGGGCTTTTCTTCACGAGTATTTTTGTTTTTTAGACAATGATTATTTACTCAACAGTAAGCAAAGCATTTAAATTGACGTTTCAAGGAAGAAAACAAACCATTAGTTGCTAAGATAACGATAAGATAAGACACTATTTATGTTATAAAATAACTCATTCACAACTTAAATGTAAATGTTAAATTGTGAAAGAGATTTCTTGTAAATTCTTTTTAAACTTTGCACAATGCGACTTCAATAAAGTGAACATAAAAATTTATCATAACTATTTTTGTAGTACGTTTTGGGTATGAATAAAACATGTACTGTTTTTGCTCAATGTCATTTTGCTTCGAACTTTTAAAATTATTCTTAAATAACAGACTGATTTTCTAAATTTTTAACAGAAGTTGTGTTTGAATTTACAAGTGGGTTGGCATATAAAAACAATCAAAGTACGTAAAGATACAAAGTACGTATAGATAAATTATTAACTTTGTCTTTCTCAATCATTCTGTTCTTTGTGAACGATTATATTTCATTAAATTTTATTAGATTATTAATCATTTTATTAGATATAAAATTATAATATGCCACTTATATTTTTAAAATGATATACTAAAGCTAATTTTTCTTTTTTTTGAGGTACATAAGTAATTCATTCCATGTTGTGAAATAAGCTGAATAAATGGAAAACGGCAACACTATAAAAGCATTGTAACAATATTTTTGGGCCTCGTTCCTGCCATTACACATCAAAATTTTTCTCTCTAGCTCCATTTATCAGGTAATGTTCGTAATTTGAAGTTCCGCTGTTTTAGGTTATTATTGCAAATTTCGTATTTCGGCTAGCTGGTATATTTTATTGACTGTTTAACAAAGTTTTATACATTATATTTATAATAATTTCCCCGCGTTTTTAATGTGACTCACATCGTCCTCAGCCCATGTATGTTCCCGCTGCTGGGACACAGCCTCCTATGAGGGTTCAGGCCATAATCCACCACACTGGATAAGTGCGGGTTGACAGATGTCACATGTCGTCGAACTTTTGATTCTAGGACATGTCGGTTTCCTCACGATGTTTTCCTTCACCGTTTTAAGCAGTGGTGATGTTATCCACATGTGCAGATAAATTGAAAAATCAATTTATTTCCTATATGCTCGCCAGGTCTCGTACCCCGACTTATTTGTCCGAAGTCCGAGGTTCTCACCACTGAGCCACCACTGCTTTTTGCGTTTTTAACGTGACTAGATTATATTTTAAGAAGTTTTGACCGCCTCCTTGGTACAGTGGTTAAGTGGACTGGCAGGACACAGAAGGCTGATAAACTAGGTGCTGAACAAGTAGGTGTACTTGTTAATAAAGAAAATTGATCAGTGAAACTGATGTTTATCTGCCCCATACCCCAGTAGGGGACACGGCACTTCACTTAAAGTTTATATCTTTAACCCTTTTGTCATAATATACATTGTGCCTCTATATATTATATATGTGGACCAATAGAATTACCTTGTAGATGCATGCGATAAAGCTTAAAGTACATACGCTCCCGTAAGCTATTAACGGATCGTTTATTGGAGTCTATAATAAGTAAGAGGAAAAGAAAGAAAATGGCGGAATATCTAACTATCTATCTGTATCAAATGTCAGAGTAAAATTTGATTATAAATATTTATTTCGCTTTATGATATTAATAGATTACCGAGAAATAGGTTTGTCCATAAAGCTCGAGACTGGTTGCTACGTGTTACGGATTAACGAAGCTGTGTTTTTAGGGTTCCGTATCCAAAGAGTCAGGGTCAAAATTTAAAAGGGTCTTGCTCTTTAACTGAGATTTCGCTATGCGTCTATCACTAGGTTGTATCTCATGGACCGTGATAGGTCGAGAGTTACAAATTTCATAGATTAGGTACTTCTATTGCCGCTATAATGACAAATAATGAAAAATCAAGGTTAGGCCACGGTTGGTATGGTCATAAATTAGATGCGTGAACAATTTTTTCGTCGTAGTTTATTTGTATGGAACCCATGTTGCGTGCCCGGCTCGTACTTGATCGGTTTTAACGTATTCTGTAAAGGTTATTTGTTTTTTTACTGTGTTCCAATGTAAAATGATATTTTCGTTTGATTATGATTATGAGATACAAAAATTAAATGAGTTCATAAATAAATAAATAAATATTTAATTTTATAAATATAGTCATTTTTAAATATGTATCTTTTACATAATGTTTAAAAAGTAATGAATGAATACCATCTACTGTTTGTTATGTATTATTATATTTAAAAACATGTTTTTTTTCAATAAATATCAGAGTTTGAGCCATCTACCAGGGCTGCAGAATACGGGCGAAGTTATTTAATGAGCTGACCCGTTAATTGGAGAACAGATGGTTTCAACAGTCAATGTTTAAATTAACTGTTGAGTTCCCTTTCGTTTGAAAGTTTTTAGACTTACTGTTTCAAAGAGATTTATTAAACGATTAGAAATTTTAGTATTTTTATGACCAAAATTTAATCTGGAATTAATATCGGTATCGAACCACTTCGAGTTAAATATTCTATTTCCTTTATTACTATTATTAGTGAATATTTCATTTAAAATTAGTTGATTATTTTGTTAAGGAATAATAAAGATTTAATATAAGATTCAATGGTGTACGTAAAAATACAGATGATTAAAGAAGACAGCAATTAATAAATTAAAATCAACTCAATTTAGTAGCTTTACAATACATCATTTTAGGCCCGTATTTTTCCTCACGCTCCTTAATCCATTTCTTTATCCCGTCGTCAATCCTTCGCATATCCCTTTCCTCTCAATATTCGGGCAATGCGTTTACAGAGATTCTTCCTCTATAAAAGTGCATGGTCGGTGGTGGACGCTTACTAATTTACCACCAGGCGAGCCTCCAGGTTGCCCGCTGTAAAATGAAAAAATTAAGAAGTCTTTTTCCTTTAGCACTAGCTGTTCACCCGGCTTCGACCATGGTAAATATATAACCTGTCACTTAGTGTAATTACAGCTTTATAATGGTGAAAGAATTTTTGAAATCGGTCCAATCTTTTGTGTAAAAACATACAACATTCAAACAAGAAGATTCATATCATGGTCATAACTATGTCTTGTCTTCTTTGAAAATTGCTTCACCTAAAAGAGACTACTACTACTTGTCACCCACGGTCCACAGTCACACAGGATCACGGTCACCCGTGGTCATACGTCAGCAGTCTAATTCCTTCTACTCTTTTGGTTTCATGTGCCTAAGAGACATCAAGAGGGACCTTAAACAAATACTACAATATTTACATCGTGCATAAACAAAAAGCATGATTGTAATTCAGATCTCGAGATGTTAATTTCTCTACTAGGTATCCCCAGACGCCAATTTAGCCGGTGATATTTTATTCATTGTCTCACTGGCTAGTAATGACTCCACTTTCGCCTTGAATATCTTTAGGAATATTACATTTTTATGCTGCGATATGCTATTGAAGGATACTCTATTTAATGGCGTTTTAGATTTGGATTTATCATTGTTGAAATGCTCGTAAAACGGTTTTTATTTTATATTTGTGTCTTAAGTTTTATGCTTCAAAAGCATAAAGTTTAG
Source organism: Zerene cesonia (assembly GCF_012273895.1). Taxonomy (NCBI): domain Eukaryota; kingdom Metazoa; phylum Arthropoda; class Insecta; order Lepidoptera; family Pieridae; genus Zerene; species Zerene cesonia. Next base: position 2,284,368 of record NC_052118.1, on the reverse strand, counting down.
AAAGTGTTTAATTTTTCAATCTTTAATTTATTATATTTCTTCGTATCTATCATAATTTTAGTTCTACTAATATTATATATGCGAAAGTTTGTGATTAATGTATGTATGTGTATGTTTGTTACTCTTTCACGCAAAAACTGCTGAACCGATTGCAAATAAATTTGTTAGGTAGATTGCTGGACAAGTGGAATAACACATAGGAAACTTTTTATCCCGATATTCCTCCAGGATACGGACTTATGCGGTGAAACCACAGGTCGCAGGTAGTCTTACATATAACATAAAAGTTACCAGACCATTACAATATTGATTGCTATGCAATTTGATGATGTTATAGACTCCAAAGTAATGGATAGTATTTTCTTCTGTTTGTCTGTTTGGCTGTTTGAAGTTGTGTATCACGTAAAAAATATTTTTTTATTTATGCAAACTAATAGGAAAATGTACGAAGTACATTTTGTTATTCATGCGAGTGAAGCCGCGAGCGTATAGCTTGTATTAAATGTTACAAAATTCTTACTACGCAGTTTGTTTTGGGACAAATTTGTTAAGTATTGTAATTTAAATATTATTAAATTTTAATTAGAAGCGAAAATTCGAGTAATTATAAAAGTTTTGTGCAGCAATCAAAAATAGTCAAATGCGCCAATCGAGATCCTGGTTAGGGCGCTTATATATGGATATAATGTTATAAATAATAATTTTAATGAACAATTATGGACATTGACTTGTATGATTTTACTTATTCTATATGGTTATTGTTTTATATTATGTATAAGTGAACGCAAATAATTAATTCAGTTATCCTTCATCTTACTAGATTTATTTAAAAAAAATATGTCTTTTTTGTGATATTACTATACATTACAAAATACGTAACAAACAAGGATATTCGACATGTTCCGCGATTTTGCGGTATTCTAGGCGTTTCGTGAAATCTCAGATTTTATTACCCTGCGACATATACATACGACACAGGTTATACATACTCTGTAGTTGTTATTTACATCTTACCATAACAGCAAGTTCGTATATAGCTGATAAACGCAGAGGTATAATTGGCCAGTTAAGCATATTATACACTGCAACGAAACCGATGTTCCAATTCGTCCTACAGCTCCGAACGCAACTCAAACCCACTCCAGTTAATTTGCGATAAACAGTATAATCAATCGGGATTTCCGAACGACTCATGAATAATTCCAGGGAACTTTTCCCGTTGTACACACCCCCTTATTTTCGGGCTATTCAATAAGCTAATTTGAGGAAGGGTTGTTAGTACGAGGCGTTGTATTGTGCAATTAAATGTTGGGACTGTGTTTTGAATACTGAAAGTAATTAATATTGTGAACGGGAAAATATTTCAGGAAAAGAATTAATAATTTTACTGATCTATAAACCATCGGTTATATAGTTAAACCATAGTAATGTTATTACGTATGTATTTACGTAAAGTTAGTAAGTATGGATGGATCTATGTGTGTATGTATGAATGTTTGTTACTCTTTCACGCAAATACTGCTGAACCGATTGCAATGAAATTTGGTAAGTACATAGCTCGACAACTGGAATAACACATAGGCTTTTTATCCCGATATTTCTACGGGATACAGATTTACCCGGGTGAAACCGCGGGGCGCAACTAGTAAGACATATAAATATGCTACATAAATACTTAATGCTCACTCGTCGAAACCACGCGGCGCAGCTAATTAAGAAATAAACCCTTGTGTGTAAACGATGATTTACTTAGAATAACTTTTTCCGTTTCAATAACTTTGAAACCAAAGTTATTGCTTAACTTAGACTATTAATTCGTTTAAAATAACCCATATAACGTAAAAAAATGGCGCTGAATCGTTCCTATTCTTAGTTAGATCGCGTAGTAGTAATAGTTACATCTTTAATTATAGGAATATCCCTATTTGTGTTTTGTGTGAATTTTTATGCTACAGATTTTAATGAAATATTTCAGACGGCCAGATGTTATAAAAAATAGGACCGCGTATCATAGTAAAGTAGTGAAAATGATAATTGTAATACAATAATAGTATGGAAACTTCTCTAGTAATCGTGTGAAGTGTAAACAATACGGGACAGTCAATCGCCTACTCGATTAAGATTTTAAATAGGGTGGTGGTTAACCTTTGTGTTGCGTGTATACCTTATCCTATTGAATTAATCATGCTCTTAATTGAATTGTGAAAATATAAAGCAAACAAAACCGACATTTGTCATTCCATAGGTCAATTATCGCCCGTGGTGTTTTATCACTCCTAAATTATGTTTAGAATTCTTTATTTTGGCCGACGAATTATATTTTGTAATCATATGATGATAGTTAAGAATTTTAAGGTAGATAAGTTTCTAATTATTTGAGAAACATTATCTCTATTTGGTTCTATTTGTAACATTTTAAAAAACTTCAATATAGTATAACCACAAATCATATAAAAATACGGCATTGTTTTCCTTTAGTGTTTAGTTTTATATCCTTATAGTGCTTGATTGCGAAAATACTTTCTAAAAATAAAATCATACATACACGTTTTAATTCCATAAAAATACTTCAAAATAAACAAGTACCAACGACGAAACCCTAGCATCACAGCCCGTAAGTCTCCGGTAGGCAACAACAAAAAACAAAGTGAATTCACAATTTTGATTTCCTCACTAATTCGGGGCCATTCATCTGGCTCACAATGCTGAATGCTTGAGTTCACGCAAATAGCATTAGAGCGAGCCCTTGTGTTGTAAATAGGAGAAATGGGCTGTGCGACTTTAAAAGAAATGAGATTTTATCTCCCAACTATGGGGTAACAATCGAATAAATGACGACTATTAATGGTGTGGTTATTTTGAAAGGAGACGTAAACGATGTACTGTGGAGCTCAAATGAAGTGCCGTGTTAGTGATTTTGGATTGTTTATTATAATTTGTTTTATGTTTTGCTTATTTCGAAACTGTTACTTTACGGTGAGACTGAGATTATTTAATCGACAGTACTTGAATTAAGAATTCCAATTGAGATTGGATTCAGGGACATATCTGATCGCATGTTGTTTACCTTACCAGCTACTTGGCTGTACCACTGAATCAAAGGGGCTGTCAAACGTCTATAAAACAATTTATTACAGTGGAAGATTGTAGTAGATTTAAACCTAAATAACACAATGCAAAATGAAATCTTGAAATACTAAATAATTAACATTCATATGAACATGAATATAAAATCAACTCGCACTGAAATAAGCCGGATTAACGCATAATACAACGAAACCGACGCAGACAAATAGAAAGTCTTTAAAACGTCAACAATAAACAAGCTGTTATCCTCTCGACTGTTCCCTGAATAAATAATTTAACTTCCTCACGTTGCAGTCCATATTTAAGCTAACCCCTTTACTGTTCGACTGTGGAGGTAGAAATTTACCACCCTGGCGAAGCTCCAAATCTCCAGTGGTCGTAGATTACCTGTCCTTAATGTGCAAACAAACTTTTTTCGTTCTAACCTAATCCATTATTCGTGATGAGCTATTCTAACGTTATTGTGTTTTGTTTAGTATTCGTGCTTTAATGAATTAAGGTCGGGTTTTATATTGGAACATTGTTGTTTATACGGTTGATTTGTGAAAGATTTGCAAGTTTGAATAAACGAATAATTAAAATTTTAAAATATATAAGGTTCAAATTTGTTGCTGTAAACTCAACTTTTAAAATTTATTTAATTTAACTTCTTCTGTAAGCACTTGAAGTATGAATCGTCACAACATAGTTTTACCGTTCACCATCCATGTAACAATTTATATAATGGTGCGAGTAATGCAGTTAGATGTGAGACTCCTGCTAATTAAAAACTAATGGTGAGCTAATTTTCATAAAACATTTTATAATTATCAATTTCAGGCGTTTTGAACCGTTGCATAAAAATCGATGTTTAATATGCTCTTTGCTTTATATAATTATTAAGGGTTCTTACCATAAAAAATTGCTTGTCAACAGCGGTAATGCACATATAATCTAATAAGTAACCTTTGTCTCCACAAAGAACACACTAAAAAGTGTCAAAATTCGTTTGATTGTTCATGTGTAACCATGACACATAAATGGGGATGGTGTCAATGACGTCGGATCTAACATTATATCAACTTTTTGCTGTACTTTGTAACAATTTACAAGTGTGTTGTAGCAGAATGCGGAATGTACTTAGCAGCTGATGCATGGCATCCCGGATTAATTTATTCTACAGATCCCTTACTTTATAATAAAGCATATAATAAGTTTTTATAACAGCGATTTATTCAGATAGGTTGATTTATGAGATAAATTGTAGAGGTAAAGTCGATTTATGTAAATTTTGTTTTGTGTTTACACCGTTTTGTCTTTTTATATGTTTCATATAATTTATTCATACTTTAATACACATTAATATAATTATGAGTATCAGTTGTTGACTTAAATATTTTATTTATTACTAGCAATCCGCCCCGGCTTCGCCCGTGGTACAAATATAGTCTATGCCCTATAGCGTTCCTTAACAAATGGCCTATCTAACACTGAAAGAATTTTTCAACCAGTAGTTCCTGAGATTGCGTTCAAACAAACAAACTCTTCAACTTTATAATATTAGTATATATTCCATTCATGCAATTTATACTGATAAATAACTGTTGAAAGGCAAATAAAAAAACTGATTAAAAGTTGTATAATCACATTAACTTAAACTACTTTTAGCTTCCTATTTAACAACTTTCTATATTATAAACTTTTTGCCGTGTAACCTACCACAGAGTATGATTATATGTTCAATTTGGTTGGTTCAACTGAAAATGTATTAAATTGACACATCACCTAAATAATATACGAAATATATATAAAGATAGAAAGTAATTCTAATTATGAAAGTATACCTTCATATACAGATATCCCTGTACATATCGTTTAAACATTATTTATATGTTGGTATAATTTTCAACCGTCTGCAAAATATAAATTCAATATAATTTTTTTTATGACCTTTTTGCCTACAAATTTTCACTAGGTGAACCGATTTTGATGATTCCTTTTTTATTTAATTTTGAAGTTGGTTTAGTTTTTGGTTCAAAATTGTTCATTACATAGAGATGCAACGATACGCGTTAATATAAACACTTCTATGCAAAAAACCTTGCATAAGACCAACAATGCATTATTAGCTATAAACCAGTGTTAATGATATCAAACCATCTTGCATTTAGTCTGTCGTGTTGCGTTTCTTTTGCATGTCAAACGGAGTTATGGCTTTGTGTTGTCCAATGTACGGGTACACAATATTATTTCTATGCTAGCATGCAACATGCCGGTCTGAGTGTCTCTAAAATTTATTTCGTTTTACAGTTTCTGATAAGAAGTAATGGATCGCTGCAGTATATGTACAAAAGTGCTTCTGTGATTCGGATTTTTTGATATTTACCGATACTTAGGTATCGGAATCTAGAGGAAGGGTTTATGAACTGATTGGATTTAATTTCGGGCAGTATGCTTTCATTTTGTATCAAGGATAGTCTAGTTACTTATACTGCAAATTCATTTAAACTGGAAATGTGATGGAGAAGTGAGTTACGATAGAAATAATACATATTTAATTTTTAGTTTTATAGCATTGAAATGCTTTATAAATGAGAAATTTTGAAAGAATAGAAAAAAATTGATCACGAGGCAGGATTCGAACCTGCGTATCTTGCCTAACCGTAGCAACCTTACCAACCAACCAACCTTAGGCACATGAAACCGAAAGAGTAGAAGAAATTCGATTACTGTGGCAGGATCACGGGTGGCCGAGAGGCTAGGCGTTGCTACGGTTAGGCATAATACATATTTGTTCAAGGCCACAGAATAATAAATAATCGAAAATGCTATTGATTGAGAGATATTTGTTAATAAAACGATTGAATACTACCTTAATGCTTAATCAAATTCGAATGATTCATTTAACTACATTAATATCAAAAATTTAATGAATGTTGATATGAAACGTAATAAAATATTTATTTAATCATGCGCGAGAAAACAAAAGATATTAATTTTCCCTCGAGAACATCAAAACATAAATAATCGGGAAATAGCCATTTATATTTGTTTTCGGTCATACAATTTCGGACCTCATGCGACGAGGAAATTGATACGGATCTGGATTGATCAGCGTTTATTCAACTACTGCAGGAAATAGTCAAACCGAATCATAGCTGCGAAATAAACGATTAGCTTGTTTTTATTGACTGACTCAATGGTATAGTGGTGGAGGAAGCGTACAAATGGACTGAAAGGTCCTAGGGTTCGATCAATTGAGAAAAAGAAAAAATGAGATAATTGTTTTTATTGTTAGTAAAAGTATCTGACATAAGCTACAGCATTACCCGCGGTACCGACTAATTTTTAAATTTTTCAAGTGTTATTTAAAGTACTTTCATGAGACATATTATTAAAATAGAGACGGAAAAAATAATTTATTTCCCTGGGTCAATTTTTTGTGAAAAAATGAGCCGTGGATTAAATATTTCCCTCGGAAAAAACTAAATTCATCCCTGTACATCAAACTTTTACCTACTTAAATTTTCAGGACCAACGAAAATTAGAACCATTCTAATTATCAGGCTCATAACTCCCAAAACATAAACAAATATATTCGGAATCGTTTCTCCTTTAATTTTATACTTTAATACCTCGAAGGCTCAAAATTGTTTATTGTTATACCAGCTATCGGGCCAAATCTATTAAACAGAAAACTAATTCAAAGTTCTGGCTTTGTTTGCCGTCGAAACTGAATAAGGGGATAAAAAGCACCTTGTCGCTAAACGATATTGAGTTCTTAAAGCAATTAAGATAAGGCTGAGGACAAAACCACGGGAGGCGTCCGTTTTTGTTGGGTTCATGGTGGTAATTATTAAGTTCAGAATCATTTCCCGCATGGAGATGGGAAAAGCTTATCAGATTTTTTACGAGATTGGAATACTTATATAACGTATTTTTGAATTTAACCCTATTAATGTTGTCAACTCGAAGTGTTGTATACGTCTTTTATATAGCGAGGTTATTACTCCTAAAATAATTTAAATCAAATTAAGTACATTAATAATTAATACAACGAATACACATTTTTTATGAATGACGACTCACTTCCCCAATCTATCATTTTATTCAAAAATAAACCGTATAAATAATATATACAAAGCCGCATCTCGTGCACCTAAACTGTAAACAGCGCAAAGATTCGTTCAAATATTTTCACTTGCTCTATTTACAATACGGATTAATACGATACTCGTCTATTATCTGTTGTAGTTAAATTTCTTTTTCCCAGCCTGGGACGTGGTTGAACCATTCGTTTAGGGACTTATAGCCGGCTGAAAACTCTTTCTCTCTTTTTTATTTTTAGTACGATTGTCGACGCTTACGCGGTTTGTTTTGACTGCAGTTCTATTCATATGCGGAATTTCTGATAACATTCGATACGTTTTATTTATGTTCATTTGCAATTATTATTTCGTTACGTGCAGAGATCGTCTGATTTTAAAGCGCCCTTTCAATGTGATTACGGTCACTAGCAAAGTATGTATATGCATTTGATTCATATTGGTGTTCGTCATTGATCATGATTAAAATTGACTAACGAGCACAAGTTAACACTGCAATAAATATTTACTCTCGCACATTAAAGACAACCACAGATAATAGACGGGCGTGCATTTTAAGATTAGACGATCTATACCAATGACGAGAGCACAACGCGGCAGCTACAATGTACCCAGGGCTTCGCCCTCACGGTTAAAGGAAATTGTCAAGGGGATGAGATGCGTGATGTTTGACCACGGTGAAAAATAGCCTATATAACTCTCTACCGTTCTAAATGTCATATCCAGGTACAAAAGTCCTACTATAATATATAGCTATTACGTCGTGAGAGAAAGACAAAGAAAGAATCATATACAGTTTTGCATTTATAATATTCTATAGTAAGGATAATGACGTACGTTACTTACGTGTTCAGCTGCATATGCTTTTACAACCGAAACAAAAACCAAACCAAATTTCAGCAATGGTCTCGGTTGAGTGTTTCGGCTAAAACTGAAATGGAAACCTAACAAGAATCATGTTTTGGGGAAAAAACGTTATTGTAATTAGTCCATCTTTATTTTTTATCATGAAATATTCACTTCTTGATGAGCATATTCATTAGAATTGAAAGAAATAATAAATAAGATAATATGTTTTTACCATTTTTATTAAGAGACTCTTACAGGTAAAATTTCCAATTTCGACCAAAGCATTGTATGTAGGTTCGACAACTAGAACTGTATGTAGAAATTTAATAAAATATTACACTTAATCACCACTGTTCCAATAGATGAAGGAGGCCTTTGTTGTGGCAAGAAAAGTTATGATAGTGATCATGATGAGTCGCCATATAGAAAAAAATCATCAACATACTGGTTTTAATATTTTATTTCGCGACTTATGTTTACGAAACATATATATTTATAATAAAACAAGGTAAACATCTTACAGAAAAATAACTGGAAAAATTTTATAGAAATAAAACAATTAATTAGGTAAAGACTTCTAAAGTTAACTCAGTAAAATAATTTCAGTAACGGTCAAGTTAATATTGTACTCGTTTCACTCGCTTTAATTATTAAATTGAAACTAATTTAAGATATTTTAAAATATATTTTCTACTGGTTGACAGGTTACATTTTGAAACTTATTTGATGTTACCACGGAAAGGGCTGTGATCAAATTTTATGGGTTATTTTACATGTTTGAATGTAGTATGTGTAATGGAATAGCTTTCCGCCCGTGGCTTCGCTCGCATAGTCAAAGGAACAGATATACAGTTCTGGGTTTTAGCCGCATAGTACCCTTTCCCTGGGATTTCTTTCCCAAAATTTCTCTTTAACACTTTTCATACAAATAGGTATATTAATACGATGACGTATAATATACGCGATGGCTTAAATACATCCCTACACACATAATGGCAATCGCAAAGATACACGTGCCAAAGTGGAAAGTTCTCTATTCGATTACGAAATATGTCGCTACAGATACATTTGATAGCTGGCAACATTATTTAGTCCCTTTGTTTATGAATGATTACATTTCACTTCACATAACATAAACAAGAGACATACTCCGTGAGGTTCGCACTCGTCCGGTGCATTTGTGTTAATGTTTTTAGTTCATAAAAATAGCTTTTATGTTCTAGGAAGTTGTTTTCAAGTGACTCAGAAAGGACGCTCGACTGCCAGACCAATTTAAACAGAACCTTTCCCACTGTAAAGTCTTAAAGAAGCTTTTTAGTTTGTGGCCTGGAGTTTGAAAGTTCAGTTTCGAGTCAACAGTTTCCTACATTTAAAGTAAATTGTTAATGAGACTTAAAGTCACTTTTTGCCGTGTTAAAAACTGTGATTGAAATATTCGGCGCGTCTCTTAATTGTGACTTTTGGGTATTTTTGTTAGATAAGTCCACTTTGGAAGACGGCGCGAAGTCAATGTCGCAAAATTTTCTTCAATTTTCTATTTAGAGTTTATGCGACAATACTATAATAAAAATCTATAAATATCGTCGGGTTAACGGATGAAAATTATTTTTGCTTTGTTGTTTAAAAGAAAAATTTTAAAAGCCATATAAAAAGCACACGGGCGATCAGCCTGTAAATTATTATATTATTGAACATAATTAATAAAATAACTGTAATTGTATACACGCTAATGAAGAATGTTCATCATTGATACTTCGACGGTATGATAATAATAATTAATTAAAGTATGTGAGGAGAACTGGCGCAGGACAGATTATATAACGAGGATGTGACACGAAGTGTATTAAAAACGGATGGATTTTGAAGAAATTTTTTTATTTTCGTATAGCTCTAATTAGCGTTGTCTATGGAAATTAAAATAAACTTTTCTTATCTAACGATGACGACATCTTATTTTTTCTGTAACAAGAATTCGGAGGTAGTTAGCAATATTACAGGCTGATAAAATAAATTTTCACATAATTAGCCTTAAAATGTTTTATATCAACATTTTGAAATTGTTAATACAGGCAGCGGAACGAAATTCTGATCTAATATTCACGAAATTATCGTTGTACAGTATAAAAATTTGGTAAAAAGGAATAATTTGATCCCGGTAAATGAGAAAATTATCTGTCGGAGGTTCCTCATTTTTGCCGTAAGCGACCGAATTATGTGGTCCAAAGTTTATGAGCTTGCGAAATATCTCATCGTGTAAATGGCGGGAAATTTTTTCATGTCTACACCTCGTAAGATTGGATTTTATAAGCCGCTTGCTTGCGATTATGTTTTGATCCGGGATTATATCATTTAACCAATACTGGAACGGCGTGTGCGTTCAGTGCTGAATAAGTAATTTTTTAACCCACAGCGCAAGAACGAGCGGATGTTATAAGTTCGACGAGTTTATGTGTCTATCTGTGGTAGACAAACAAATGTGAAACGTATGGCAGCAAAACAGAGGTTCCCGAGTGGATGAACCAATTTTTCATTGATTTGTTTTTTTTGTTTGAAGGGTGAAGTCGGCAGTGTTCTTAACCATGTTTGGTGAAAATAGGTCAGTGATAGCTGGCGCCACGAAATAGCGGATTAAATATTTTGACACAATTTCTATATATATGGCTATCAAATGGAAAGGCTTGACTAGTAGCAAAACATATTGACAAATTTAAAATCCAAGATGGCTGCCATTAGAAAATGGAGTGGGGGATCATTTCAATTTTAAAATTTAGTGAAAGTTTACACATCATTTTAATTTATTGGTAAGTGTGAACGTATGTATACGTTCATCCTAATCGTTTTTCAACAGTTGTCTCAAATAGAAGATCACGAAAATAAATCCAGATAAAGTAGCATTGCTATCGACATTATCAAAAAAATATAATATAAAACTCTTTATAAGGATATTATTTCATCAAATAACACAGTATCGAAATTCTGTTATCTTTTTCCTTTTCTGATACATATTAACATATTATATTTATTCAGAAAAACAAATAATGAATATTACATTTATAATGTAAACTAGAGTTATGTACGGACAGAAAAATGTATTAGATAGTATTATAGATTATAACATACACAGCGTATCGTCCTAACTAACTTCCATATTATTTTAATGAATATTGAGTGGATAAATTATACTTATATAAGCTAAATAAGCCTGTGAATACAGTGTTAATGTAATAAAGATTTAGCTGACGATTATCGTTAAAAACTTTTCAAATAAAAAATATTTCTATTATTAGAGGCAACTTATTCCATCTTTTATTAAGTTATAATGATCAACCAAGATAAAGGATCGCCTGGTGGTAAGCGGTTACCACCGTACATCATCATTTGAAGTGGTTTCTGCAAATTTGTTGCCCGCTTTTAATCGCTTAAGGGATAAGCAGAGGATTGATAGAGGGAAAGAAGGAATGGACTGGGAAGGATTAATACTTTTTGACGCTGATTTACCGAGGAGTTATACCTCCCCCGAGTTGGCCAAATTAGTATCAAAGCGTAATTGACCCCACATTCATAAACATTAAATATAATTTACCAGGGTATAGTGTTTATTTACTTTTAGAATAAATAACTATATTTTGATAATAATACATCTTCTTATGATATAAACTCGTAATTAACGATCTATGTAAATCTTCATCGTAAAATAGATTTGAACTTCCAAAACCCGGATGCTTTGACACACAACTTGTGAGTCTTAGTTTGATCGCGCAAAACTTAGTGCACGCTCAAGTTCCTAACTTAAAACCTAAACAAGGCGATCAATCAGTCGGCTGGCACCCTCATGAATAATACCTATCCCGTTGAAAAAGTTTTACAAAAGATTTATTTTCTTTCAGCGCGACCGACGTTTTGAAAATGCTTTAAGATTGATTTGTGTATAAATCTGCGGGAATGCGGACACGATAACCGGGTTTTCTTTGAATTCAGATATATCTTAGTTTATTTAGGTCTGAGATTCAATGATGAACTGATTTTTTTCGGCTTTGTTTATTTTCAGGCGCATTTTTGGTTTGTTTTGTTTAATTTTATAGAATTTTTTTCCGAATGAATATTATTCCGTACAATCTGATGCTCACGATTTCGTTCGCGTAAATGGAGACGTTCCTCATTACTTTTTCTTAAATAATGTAAACCTTCTGTATTTCTCTATAATGAATAATAGCCCTTGTGAGCCGGTCACTAACTCTCTCATATGTGTATCAGTTTCCGAAACTTGACCAAGAGACAAATAGAGTGGTATAACAACTATTATTATATATTTCGACACACAAATTATATTATAATTGTTTCAACACAACTCTGCATTAGTTCCCATATACTTTAGTGATTCTTTAGTTTACACATTTAACCTAAAAAAAATGCACAATGCACCTCATCTAAATGCACATAACGTCAATACAAAACTGTCTAACGCGTTTTCAGTTTATTTCCCAAGAATTCATAGAAGCATATTTAAAACAGCGGGCCCCGTACTAAGCTCGCCATCTATCAGATTTCCCACAGGGCTGTACGTTGTGCTCCACGGTGGCAATAAGCAATTGCCGTTTTATTGTGCCCTGTAGAACTCCTGCCTTGGAAATATGGTACGATAAACAATGATTCTTAGTCCTAGATATTTAAAATTGTCGCAGAGATCTTAAACAAAAGACGGTAGCAAAGTACGCTTAAACGTCGCTAAGAACAGGCTCCCAGAAAAGACTTGAAGAGAAATTTTAAATTGAACCAAACACAAACAATATTAATTTTAGATAACAATCACTTCTTTAGCAAAATACCATAACTTGTATGGTTGAATAGATAAATATAATTCTCAATAATACCACTGGCTAAGCCTATCAAGACCTATAACTTAAACGCTTTTATTCAGAAGAATGTCCCAAACACGGCGAAGTTTATGAAACAATCGGTAAAGCACCTATCAGCGCTGTCAGCGACACATGACATGGTGAATGTTGTGTCTCTCATCTCTGTCACACGCATCACAAGTCTCTTTGAGGGATAGGAACAACACGATCGTTTAAGAGAACTATTCCGTACCTCGTGACGGTAGCGTGATTTATTACATGCGAATCAAGAGCTTGGAAATGTCAAGTGACGTAGAATCTGTGACGTCATAAACATTCACCGTTCAAACGCGGGGTTCCGTTTGGAAAACGATATTTGCTCCGCCAAAGCCGCTGCAATTATATGGAGAGTATTTGGTTTTGTTTTTTTTTATGGATGAATCAAAGAATAAGACGTTTTGAAAATTCTTTACCAGGAGAAAACAATTTAAAATATATTCTGCATAATTATAATTAATTTTTTGATGCATGTATCGTTTATTTCCTTTTAAAAGTATATGAATATTAATTTCCAGGCTTTTTAAGTATTTGTACATTTCTGAGAATCATTTAAAATATCCCTGTTTATTTATAATATCATATAACTATCCTACGCAACGATTATCATCTGGAATCGAGTGGGCGATATCTTCAATAACGTTTCACAATACGTTTACTTTATTTGCTTATTCCGGTGACTGCTTTTAGTAATATGAAGATTAAGAAATATGGTGTGTAAATAGTACAGCAAATTTCTATACTAATCTAGAAAGCTGAATAGATTGCTTGGTTGCTTGAACGCGTTATATCAAGAATTATTCAACGGATTTGGACGGAATTTGGTTCAAAGATAGTTTGAAGTTCGAGAAAGGCCATATGATTGTTTTTTTATTCCAAAAATCCAACGGGAACGCACAGGCTATCACGGCAGATATCCATTTCTGTAAGGATTTGTATTTGATATAAAAATGCACCCTTAAATCTACTACAATTGTATACAAAAAAAAAAAAAAACCAAGTATTAAATTTGAAATTAAATTAATAACCTCATTGCTAGTCATGACAATTATGAGCAAGATTAGTAGTTAACACCAAGGCTATTTTGATTGTTATTGCCCCTTGGAGAAATCTCCTACCTATAATCTCTATTGTGTGTACGGATATCTAGAATAATGATTATCTAAGACAATTCAGAGGCCCCGATAAATTGGTGGCCTTTGTTAGTTATTCTATTCAGTGGCCGTGTTCTATGGATTTGATTGTTAATACTTTTTGTACCTAAAACGAAACAATAATTATCCCTTATAAACGTTTTTGATTATTTGATAAAGGCTAATAGAGATGTATGTATTATTTGAATTTCAAGGATTTAGTTTTATAACTGTTTAATACTGTAGATATTATTAGGTTTTTACGCAAGAATGAACAAATGCTATAAAATGTTGATGTTGAATAATGTGGTTCTTTAACAATAGAACCAAAATTTATAACAATAATAATCCATTTATAAGTTGGTCGGATTAATATAAAATGAATTTAATTACGTCTTAAATTAATGTTAAAGTTTGTAAGTGTGTGCGCGCCTTTTTACTCGATCGGTAATTGTTCTATTGATTAAACGTGTCGAAATTTGGAACGTAATTTCCCTGGGGCCTTCAATTATCAGTTAATGCGTGATACAATTCAGGCCTGGTATTCAGAATAATTGTTAGCGATGCACTTAGGTTTAAGCTCTATTCAAGAGGACTTGACTGTTTGTCGCTTGTATCCGATAATTAATTGAATTGGTCGCCTATCTTAGTTGCTCATGGAATATTGCTATCGACTATTAGGAGTTCGTTTGTTATTGATCAAGGCATTGATTACTTCTATGATTAATTACTTGGTGAATTGAATGTGTATTATTATAATTGGAAATTTCCGTGCGTCGGGGATGTCATTGCATACTGCTTTTTGTATTTGATTGTTGGAAAATTTTGGGTATCACAAAGAAAACCTTCGTAAAGTTTTTAAGTACATCAAAATATTCGATAGTTTTTGATACATTTTGTTGCGTTTGATGGGTTATAGGATACCGTGGAAAGTGCTGGTGCCAGGCGACCTATATAGTTCTATCTTTTTCCCACACTGCAATTAGTAATGCTTTAAGACGACGACTGTGATGTATCATACAAATATGGTATTGTTGTACGTTAAATATCTTTTTGAAGATTTAATTCATACACACTTCATAGTAAACCTTTGGATGCAGAGGATAGCTTCTTCTAATTAGCACTAAAATTATTGATGTCTGAAACCAACCGAGTATTTATTGAACTTTAAAAGACACTATTTAGATTTAGCTGGTGTTCAAATAAAAAAATAAAACACGTCATTTGCGAGACGTACTTGCGACATTAAGGATTCCGTAGATATAAATAAGCTGTGTTTGTAAGTAATTAATTGCAAACAAAAAATGTCCATCCATCCAATTTATAACCCTATCAACCGTTTCTTATTTAGATTTTATATTATATTGATTTGTTGTTATAACAGAAATATCATCATCACTGAAAATTTCACTTTCAGTTTCACTTCAGCTTGGATAGCTTAGTAATAGACAGAGGGGCAGACAGACACATATACGGATAAACGAACGACGAGGTTCTAGTATAGTAATAGGGTCCCGCTTTTCCCATTGGATGCAGAACTCTAAAAATAATTAAGTAGTAAAAGTAATAAAGTAGTGAAAAAGGAACATTATTCCTTCATTTTATGTTTATATACGTTTTGTCATTCAATTAATTACACACATAAATTTATTTACATTTTTTGACCTCTTTTATATATATACCATTATAAAAAAGATAAACGTATAAGCAGATTTTTACCTAGAGAAAATCTTCGTATACACGGAGCGTACCCTCTTTCAGATATGCGCTCAATTTAATTGAAAACCACGAAGGAAGGCCCATTCACGTCAAGTACCTATTGTGACATTGTAAAGCGATGTCCAATTACATGTGGAATCGATGTGAGTCGCAGTGCAATTGAGAAGGCCATTGTTTTGTATGTGGTGGGTGCGTGACTATCTGTGATTGAAGGCTCATCAAACGTGCCTTGATAAGGGTTTGAAAGATACAGGAATGTATAAATACTTAATTGTATTTATGACCAGATATGTAAGTCTTGAGATAATCGAAGAAATTGTTTTTTTTATAACATAGCGGAGCAAGAGAGCTAGTGGCCCAAGAACACAACAGAGATAGGGCCGCTGTAAATGCGTTCTTAGCTGTAGGGGTAAAGGATAAGGAAAGGATCGACGACGGGAGTAAAGATATACTGGCAAGGGTGTGGAAAAGGATACGGTCATCCTGATTGAAAAATAAGTTACACTCATGTGATGTATTTTCAATTGGGGTTTTACACTACGAACAATTTTGGAACATTCGATAACCGGGTAATAAAATTAAAATTTTAAAAGTGAACAAGAGTGTCGATAGTGCATGAAGTGCGTTTTTATTTTAAAAATCTAAAACGCTAAAATATAGTTCCATCAAGAGCCATGGTACAATTTTATATATAATCAATCGATTTCAAAAAGGAGTTTACGAATTGAAGTCTAAAGTATATATTGGATAAACGTATATTTAGTTATAGGTATTTAGTTTTCAATTACATCAGAAATCATTAATATCGAAGCAACAGGGGAACCGAGGGATATAGATACGAGGGACTCGAACCTCCTTAAAGGCCATAATTCACCACGCTGGTCCAGTGCTGGTTGGTAGATGTAACACGTCATCGAACTTTCGATTCTTGGATATGCCAGTTTCTTAACGACTTTAGAATATTTTCCAGAATGGTTTCGAGCAGTGGATGTAGATAATGCGCATATAAATAGAAAATTCTGTGTATTTGTCACAGGCTTGGTTATTTCTAGTTAATTCTATTAGATTATCAGTTTCAATATAAATCATTACAACATTAAGATGCGTAAAAGAGAACTAACTGATAGTTCTATATTTCACCAATATAAGAAAATATGTCATAAGATCTTTTCATAAGGTTTGTGAGAAACGCTTTCGGTTGACCATTTTTTGTCGACTACGTGATTTTTGTTTTCATGAAAAGCTCGTTTACTTGTTATACTCGTAATATCTAGTCGGTTTCTTTCCTGGATTTCGATTTAGACTAATAAAAGTGTTTTGTGTGCCCGAGGATATAGAATGCATTTGAAGCACATGTAGGTATTTGGATATAATATGTTTCCAGTGGATGCAAAAATATGAACATATAAATAATTGCCTTCAGCCTAGCCACTTTAATTGACATGGCGCTATTGAAGTGCAGTGTGTGTGTGTGTAAGAACAGTTGCTGTATGTGTTATGAATTAACACTTCGACACATAACATTACATTTATTTCATATAATGAGCAAACTAAATAGAAATCATATAGATGCTTAAAACTTTGCGTCCAGCGTTTAAATTTTGTACCATTCATATATTACGCAATCTAGAGCTGTACTCTCCTTTTAAGTAATTCAAGCTTCGGTATAATTAACTCTGTGTAACTTAGCTTTAAAGTGCTCTAGTGCTGAATAACAATCTGAAGCATGTATGTCTAACTTAATAACGTACTATGAAATGCAGTCAAAACCCGAATTCCTTTGTTCATGATATCAAGATTTACATGCGGCGTGTAAACATGGCAAATTGTTATATTTCTCGTTGAAAGAAATCAGTTGCGAGGATGTTATGCACAATCTCTATTTATTAATATATTTCACTTATTATATTATTAAATAGTTTGAAATTTCAATAAAATTCAATACTTAAAACTTTTCATTCGTGCAACTTTTAGATTATCACACGAAAGATTTTATCGATTTTACTGACGAAAATCAAGAAGAAACTAGATTACCGACTTCAAAAAAGGAGGAGGTATGAATTAACAGTATTTTTTTGCGTTTGTTACCTCATAACTGTATGTACCGAAAGATTTGGTTATGAAATGTCAACCAAACTATACCCTTAACAATGAATAAAACATTCGCATAACATATGTACAAATGTCAACAATGCTTATGTAAAATAAAAGAGAGAATATAAAAATGAAATAGTCTATTTTAAGCTCTCTAAAACATTCTAGTTTTATGCTGAACTTCAATTCGTCAGCATATTTAGGTTAGACGACTGTGTTTATTTGTAAATTGATGGTGTATCAGTGAAAATTTTATTTTGTACTTTAAATAGAATGACAACCCTGTTCTTATCTATTCCCTCAGAGAATAATCCCAAGACATGGAGTCCTACAAATATTATAAATGTGAACTTAAGCAATACATAACGAACATTGTCCGTCTGTCTCTTCTAATCAATGATCAAACCAATTTAGGGAGTTTTGGTATAAAAATAGTTTAAGGAATGACGACTATGCGGTGGAAAGCCTTATGATTGTATATCTTTTCCTTTGACTACGTTTGTAGCCCCGGCGGAAAGCTAGCTTAATAATAAACTTTAATTTTTATTAATTGTTAAGCTTTTCATTAGTAATATTTTATATGCAAATTTGTCTTCTTCCTATAAAATATCAAACGCTGTCGTGTCGTGCAAACTAAAAGCCTCACTAGTGTACATTCGAACTATTATTATCATTCAAGTGTTCACTCGTTCGCTTTGCAATTGCGAATTCCGATGGCAACAAAATATCAATACGTTTTCAGTTGACTTCGGAGAGCTAAGGATAAAAGTGAAAATATATTACGCGATAACTCGATAACAGTTTTATTCATGCAATAAAACGATATCGTAAATTGAAAGGCACTTCTTGAATATCATGGTGTAAAATGGCGGTGTGTTATACAAAGTATACACGTAGTTAAATATTGCATGATTAAAGTTTCATGGAAGTCAGATAAAATAGCTAGAATTGAGATTTCCAAAAATTGTATGAACTGATTTTTTTATAACACTAGAGATTATAGAAGCAGACATATTTTACACGCTTTTTATTAGCTTCACCTGTATGTTTGTATGTTTGTTTGTTTGTTTGTTTGTTTGTTTGTTTGTTTGTTTGTAACCGACTTCTTTGGGCGCGATTTTGACCCACTTTAAACGGCCAGATTTCGTTCAAACTTTGTAGATTTATTGAGGACCGATGACAATACACTAATTTGATAAAATTATTCCATTTTTCAATTTGCAAAATATGATAAAAGCGTGTTTTTCAGTTTTTTTAAACTATTATAATATTTATTAATATTATAATAGTGTATTTGTAATGTCGACCTTATGTTTTTTTATGTCATCGTCGGCTAAGGGGTTAGCAACTATTACCGCTCATGAACATTTGCAATTGTGACCATGGCTCATTACAAAAAACTTTACAAAAAGTGTAGGCTGTAGGCAACTACAATAGGTATGTTTTTATCATATCTATAAATATTTGTGTTTTACTGCAAGTTCAGCAATAATAAACGAATAAAAAAGTTAATAAATAATTTGATTATTCTAGTATCAGTGTTCAAAGTCTGACTGGAGCCACCATTGTTTTTGGACTAATCTTCGGCTTGTCGGAAGCATGTTTACAAAGCGAAACACGTCCCAACGAAACATTGTCAAGCCAATCTCGATCACTAAAGCTACAAAGCGCTCTATTGGGTATTGGGAACTTTGAAAGATTAAATCCTAGTCAATTTTAATACCATGCTTGTATTAATAACGGAGACAGATATATATATTGGGAAACTTCGTTGGTTATTAAGCTACTCGTCTGACGTCCGTCTAAATTGATGTTAAGATAAATCGTGTTTTTATTTAAAGAATAATTTCATACATCAATCTATTTGTTTATTGAAAGAACACCCTGCTCGAAGGATTGATAAATGTAGGTTTCAACTTAAATTGGCTCACTCCATAAAATATATGAGTCATAGAGACCAAACATACCCGTTCATTTATCAATCCATTTTATTTCATTTATTTTTTTAATGTTTTATCGGGCAACCACGCTGTTGTTTCACATCATGGTAAGCGATTCCCAAAACTCGTGTACAATTGAAGAGGTAAGGCTTTAGCAAATGCATTATCCATTTTAATGGGGTAATGGATATAGAAAGAAGAGAATAAACGATATTCATAAAGGAATTGAATGGGAAGAGTGAGATAATACGGATCCCGGGTCCCCCAATCACCGCATCATTTTACAACTATTTAATGCTGATCTTCAGTGGAGATATGGTACCTTCTCTGCGAGCAAGCTGGCCCAATCCGTTCCAAAGCATGTGAACAGATACATTGCAATATGAACTAGCTTCAAATGTTGTAACCTTGTTACTTTTGCAATTTAATAAACATATTTATTGCAATATTCCACAGATACTGTATCACCGCACACAAAACCAAAAAAGAAAAAAGTTTACACTTTTTAACTATTGATTTGCCAGCTCCATACTCTAAGAAATATAAAGCCATTAGAAGGAATGTGATATTAGATAATATTGTTATCTTAGAGCAATGTTAACTCAAGAGAATTAATACATCTCTGCACGAGACGCGTCACCCCAACCATTTACAAGAGCTATTTAGTTCAACCGCACAATTTAAGATGCACCTGTTTGTTTCCAAGGTTGGCAGATTCTAACAAATATGTGTAATTCTGTGCTATGCTAATAATAAATGTGTATGAAGGTAATTCGTTGAGATGGCAAACGTATTGTTTATACTATTTTGTTATTCATTTGTTACTCATTCTCGATTTAGTGATTACAATTAAAAATTAAAATGATGTTTTATATTCAATATATTTTTTGTTCTAATAAAACAAGCCTTCTGCTTCGTAGAGGCAAAATAATAGAGAATTAATATATTTTATACTGGTAGTATTAATGGAAATAAATTAATATGGCCAGCATTCAAAAAGAATGCTATTTTAGATGTTGCCGATAAAATAAATTTGAGTATTAAAATAAGTTTAATAAGTTTAATATAAATAAGTTTAATATAATTTCAAATTAATATTTTCAGCATCGTTTAATCGAATCTCATTAAAATGTGTAAATTTTATTCACTAAAACAATTTATGTAAATAGTATAATATACATAATAATAGTATACTATATACATCTAATAGTATACTATTTAATTAAACTTCTATTGTAGTTAATCGTAAACTAAGGCTTGGATGCGTAGTCAATGCAGGCTATGGTTATCTACGACACCGAATTGTACTACTGCGTTCCAGTCAACACTTTGATATACGAGAATAATTTTCTAGAACAGCCAAAGAAATAGTATACCATGATTTGCTTTAATAAAAAATGTTTATAGAAAGAAAGAAAGAAAGAAAGAAAGATCAATTTATTTTAACACACACAAACACACATACATACATAAAAATAGAAAAATAAAAAGAAAAAAAAAATATAATCAAGGAATAATACGTGTGGTTGCATGCGCCAAAAAAGGGTGCCACTCAGTATATTTGAGGCAGAACACCTCAACACTGATTTTCAGTGACACCCTTCCGACATCTGGATTGCCAGCCACTTCACAACTTTTAAAATGCATGTACTTTACAAAAAATATATATATATATAAAGAAATAAATGAATATTATAAGTCAGTAAGTATTATTAGATAATATATGTAATATATCAATATGATAATACAAATATAATAATTTATATGAACATACTTAAACTACATATATACATTATACAAAGTTACAGAAAGGTTCGTTACAGACGCAAAGATTATGATGTAATTTATGATGTATTAGTGTAGTTTAACGCATAAACTTGCCACATATATTACTAAAACCTTAGATTTGTCGGAGTCGAGCACGTTTCTGCACGAATTGGGCCAGCTCGCATCAGGGGAATGTACCACACCCCCACAGAACATCGGCGTGAAATAGCAGCATACTATTGTGTATCGTTCAGTCCGTGGGGGAACAAAATGTACGTATTCTTTTCCTCACCCTCCTAGGTCATTCCTTTATTCCCGTCGTCAATTTTTTCCTTATCCTGTATACCTTAAAAGCGGGCAATGCATTCGAAGCAGTCGATATGACTGCTTCTGCAAATAGTCATGAGAGGTGATGATCTTTTCCCATAAGGCAAACCATAAATTTAAATTGCAAAACTCGATTGCCCGCTATTACGTAAAAAATAGCTCAAATGTAACATCATGTATCGAACAACTTAATTACCAAGGCTAGTACAGCAATACATTTAATTACATTTGTTCCAATAGCAAACTGTACTTTTAATTTTGACTCGATAAGAATTCCAGACATAAAATTTCAATTGAACAAATAAATATTATAATTCGTTTATTTTAGGTAAAATAGAAGTTATAGAAACATAATGATCCAAGCAAAACATTGCACCAATGTATCACATGCATTATAATTGCTTTGGCGTGATTATAAAAGCGGTTACGGTACTGAATGTACAGCGTTATTCAACATAATGGAAAACATTAAAATTGTTCGATATACATGAATAACCCAATAACATTTGAGGACGTGAGCGAATTGTAAACAGGAACTTATTGTTGGATTCCCAGTCGTTTTAATCCTAGCTGCAGGAGGTAAATGCTACGTGGACGGCATTTTACGAAGCCTTCTATGGCAACGTTTTAATTGTGAAACTAGATGAATGAATAAATACATTTTTTGAGGAGAAACAGCTTCGTCTATTGTAGCATCGTTTCGTCTAGCCATCGTTGATACAGGTCAAGTGCGGTTAGCTGGAAGAACGGAGGAAAGTCGTTGCATATTAAATTTTGTTATTAGCTTTTAGATATATTGTATGCTAATATATTTTAAAAGCGAACTTAATCGGTTTTTTAAGTCTTCACACCTAATCTGCTAAGCACGTTGGAATATGTATTAATGACTAAATTTGCAAACTAATTGGTATTACTATGTAATATTATTATAAATAATATTTGTATAAGAAGTAATGAAATATCCTTTATAGCACACATGAAACAAGAAAAAGTAGGATATGACGTGCAAAGATTTATCGAATTTTAACATTATCACATTAAATCTATACGTTTATAAGCGCGTGACTTGACGTGACGCGACAGAACGACTGCACCAAATTTAATAAATTTTATCGTTGTTGTCAGGAGAATGTTTGCATAGGAAATAGATAAGAAAATCGTCATAAGTCGTCTACTCGGGAGCACAAGGAGTGAACAACTAGTTAATTCTAAGAAACTCAATAGTAATCCAAAACAAGGGACACTGAAATTTCTTGACAAAAATGACACAACCCTCACACACCAATATCGGAAAAGAAAACATATCAACGAGATATAACAACGATGTATAAGGAAATTCCGTTTCGTACTTTTCGTATTGAAATAAATGATAGAATGCTGTTGTAGTAATCCGATTCCTGAATCGCATAGTTGAAATGTTTTCCCATTTTCAACATAGCAAAATATTTTGTTGGATTATGCTAATCGCACTAGAAAATTGAAAACACATTTTGTCCTTGAGTCAATTGCTGTAATATGAAATGTATGATTATAATAATAATTCAAACTAGACAATAATCCTAATATTAACATATTCTATCGGCCCAGCGGTTATAGTAAAAACCCTTTCATAAATGACATCAAATAAGGAGGAAGTTGACTGGACAGGAGGACTGTAAAAAGTTTGTCATGCATAACTGGATGAACCAATTTACATGATTCTTTTTTAAGCTGGTGCCTTGCCTTGCCATGCCTGTAGTTCTGTCAATTGGAAGGCGCTTTAGTTTTTTGCTTCAAATAAAATGCTGTAGAATTACCTCATCCCACTCAACACATTATAGTATTAAAATCAGTTGCTAGGAATAATGGATCCTGTACAATGTACATAATGCCCGATAGTTATTTCACATTGCATCGTGTCACGATTGCTCGTAAGTAAACTGTTTACCAAGATCGATCAAATTCGTTGGAGCGGGAAGTCTACGCCTAACTTGCTCGAATCACAAGACCAATCTGTGGCTAATAGTATGGCTCGTGAACTGGGTTATTGGAGAATGAGAACTGATTTTCTGGATGTATTTAAGGAGAGTTCTTAGTTCTGAATTTTCACAAATAAGTGATTTTTTGTTGGAAAGTATCTCGTGGTTTTAAGATAGTGTCTAATTATACAAGTTTTTCGAATGCTGCAATCATTATGTTTCTGCAGGTCAGCAGGATTAAATATTCAACAGGTCAGTAGGATTAAATATCCCTACCGCTCTCTTTAGAATAAAGGATATAAAAGAGTGTGTTTATTTAATTAAACATCATACAGGATCCGATAGGATTTCATCGAATAATATTGGAGCTTATCGATATTATTTTTAAAAACACTGATAAACATTGTTAAAAAATCTCCTATAATCTTTATTTTTAAAAACATCGTAAGCTTTAAACAAGCACTCCGAACTCAAACCGAGCGTTTGAAAAAGAGCAAAAAATCTGTTTTCATACCACGTACGGTATCGATTATATCGTAAAAAATTTGTCATGTTTCTATTGCCCTAGGGCGAGCAGTTAGTAATATCAGAGGGCATTGGGCTGTGAAATTGCATCCATCGGAACGTGGCCGACATGAAGTCGAACCGCGATCGGACAGATGAACTTAATGCTGGCCACAAGTCAAGAATTTATGGAATGTTCTCGAGTTTGATCGGTTTGAACATTTATGTGTTTGACCTTGATTACCAGAACTGAAAAGATCAGTCATGTGAAATAGGCTGTAATAAACTTTTACTGGCACTAAAGTCGTTCTTAAAACATTTTGTTTGCGTAATGCGTAATGCGTATGTAAATTGAGAAAAGAAAGTTTATTTGATCATTATTGAAGTGCGAAGGATCCTATATTCTTCAATCGGGCTACGTTAACTTAATGCACGCATTGAAAAGAAATTGATTGTGTCGTTGGATAATGTGATTATCAATTTATATTAAATATTTTTAAAGCAACTTTCATTCAGTGGAATCTGCACTGTTCTTGCGAACAATCTGCTGATTAAACAGTGGCTGTTAATCGGAGCAAATTAAACTGGTGCCTGCAAAAAACTTCCCGCTAATTGCCTATTTCTGCGAATGAGCCCGGGTAAGCACTTGGAAATCGCAATTATGATAACACTAGCAACTTTGCCTGTACTTAAAATTATACTGAGCAATTTACACATTTGCAATAGTTGACCGAGCAAGTGGCACGATTAAGGGGCAAGTGTTTATTTTGCTTTGATGGTTATTTATATATATGGGTATATTTGAAATTAGTTGATGGAAAATCGTTCTTTGCTCGTGTACGTTGGGTAATTAAGCCGAGATAAACCGTATTGTGTTATCACTTAATAGCGATATAAACCACTAGCTGCGCCCCGCGGTTTCACCCGCGTAAGTCCGTATCCCGTAAGAATATCAGGATAAAAACTTGCCTATATGTTATTCCATTTGTCAAGCTGTCTACGTACCAAATTTCATTGCAATCGGTTCAGTAGTTTTTGCGTGAAAGAGCAACAAACACACACACATCCTTACAAACTTTCGCATTTATAATATTAGTAGGATTAGCATGTATGTAGTATGGGAGTAATTTCTTCGATGCTCGAAAGGTAAGTATAGTCCTCTGGCACGTCATCACGGGCTACGTTCTAAGCACGTAACGCGAAGTAACCCAACTTGGATTTGGTGACATTTATTTTCGTTTGAAGTCCGTTGTCTCCAACATGCATATGTTTATTGCACACAAGCATGGATATACATAAATGGATAACAACAATGACGCATTATTATCTGTATTATCAATTGAATGAATTAATGATATATGTTATTTCATACAAGAATTTAGTAAGCAAAACGAAAAAGAGCTGTTGCTGTTGGAAGAAATGGCGTATTGGCTTGGACTTCAGACTTTTTTTTGAAAAGTCGGGGGTTCGAGACCAGACATACGTTTATTTTTCAATTTATCTGCATAATATCCTTATCATCATCATCTGCAAATTCGCGCTTGGCCATTATGTTAATTTACCAATTGGTAAATGTCATAGTTATTGCCTGTACCGTCACAATGACACTGACATCGTGGGCAGTAGTAAAAATGTAGTAACTATATAGTATTCTGTGGTAGATAGTGGAGCAGACCAATGTTTCTTATGACAGAAATAAATAGTTTATGAACAATGACACGTGTTTGTATATTCATTTCATTACTCTCTTTCAAAGTTGAAAACAATTGTCTTATTTAACAAAAGGAATCACTGAAAGTTTTAACAGAAAAATACATTCCTTTAAATGTGATATGAACAACAATACTTCAAATCATTAGTGTTTATCAGTAAGTTATTTATAAAATAATTATCTCGAATATTAAATTTATGAGCATTGTTAAGTTTCCAAGAATTAAACTTGATATCGAATGATTCTTAATACCCTTGAACGTTTTATATAAGCGAGTTTTTTTCGATTTGAAATTATTGTTAGGAATATTAGATGCTATCTTTGCTAGATGCGCTATATCCAATGTTCTATATTTTGTACAAAATTCATAGCTAACTCTGTAAAAACCATAATTTAAGCTGCTAAGGTTAAAAGAATTGTTTTTTTAATTGTATCTAATTCACTTTTTTAGCTCCCATCGCTTGTACACATATCGATGTATATTTCAATAACAACGTTTTTTTATTTTGCAGAGAAGCAAGACAGAACATTCAACAATTATAGTCCAACATACTTTATATTGAAGCCATACGCAACATCATACAGTACATATATGTCTATGTCACGTTGATCACACCTCTCGACAAGTAAAAGCGAAAACAATCAGCCTCAACAAAAATCCGTTAAAGTCCACATTATTATTTCATTCAAATAATGAGTGCCAGTAACCAGAACTTAGTGGAAGCAAATAAAACAAGATAATTTGGAGGGTCGTTCCAATTGTGTACCAGTGAAACATGGGCGCCGAAATCAAGTAAGAGCGCTTGACAACACTCTTGTTTTGTGCTGGGTTTTAATGAAAAGACCACTGTTTATTCACCCCTTTATTATAATGATTTATGAGACCTTGTTCAAAATCTGTATTTCTTTCAAATGCAAACATAATTACGCTGAATATTGACTACTAGATTCAAGGTGAAGCTCTGGTATAGCTATTCAATTGTGGTATATTTAAATTGTTCCCTTTTCTAGTACTTATTGTTTAGTTTGTGATAGGAGGTTTATGGAGGAGCTAATATGGAGTTTTAGTATATTATTGCTTTACGTTTATGTTTTAACTTCGTTTTTAAAAACATAATATCGCGTGACATTTAACAAAGGAAGGTCACAAAATAGCGCAAACGTTTAGAGTGTCAAAATACTTTAATTTCAACGAACCTAGGGTCACCAAAAAAGTATTACTATAATGACAAAGACATTCTGGATTAATTTTAGTATTCATTAGTGTGAACACACAAATTTGAAAAAGATCTATTTCTTTTATGAATTTATAATTTTAATCTGTCTGACTTTTATTGACTAACTAGCTTTTACTTTAACTTCGCACGCGTTAAATCAGAGTAGTTTAATACATATTATTACACATATAAACCTTCCTCTTGAAGCACTCTATTTATTAAAAAAAAAAAAAATCCACCCCATCAAAATCCGTTGCGTAGTTTTGAAGATTTAAGCGTACATAGGGACATAGAAAGCGACTTTGCCTTATAAATGGATATTACTATGAAGTAATATCCATTTATAAAGCTTAAATTTTTCTTAAGCTGCGCTTTTCAACCAACCTCACCCAACAATAGAAAGGAGGAGATCATCAATTCGACTGTTTTTTTGGGTTTGTTAACTTATATCATTTTACTGGGTGAATTAATTTTGATGATTCTTTTTATTAGAGCCTTTCATGTGATCCCATTTAAATTTTGTCTACTTCTCTCAATTTTCAGGTCGTTGAGTTTTTTGTTAAATGTTATTATTTTCGTTCCTCTTATATATGACTCACGATGTAAATTTAAAGCAATACACAGTATACGGGTATATAATACAAGTGTAGTTTATATACAGCACAACAATATTTTTCTGTATAAAGGAGCGCAGTACTAAAATTTAGCCACGAAAAAAGCTTGAGACGCTATACTACAGGAACATACACACGAACGGTGTTACACAGATTCGTTTCGCACTTAACCGACATCCGCGGGGTCTTGTTAGCACTAACAACCATACCGTGGAGGGAGGTCTCTCCCTTTGTCTGAAAACGACGGTATTACGTGTCACCGGTTTTTTTTTTGTTTTGACTCGAGTGTCACGTGGTAATTTTACGCGATTTTCTCGTGAGCCATGTGGCTGTGCTGCTGTTTGGTTTGATATATAAGGTTTACATCTGTTTTATTTGACTGGCCATGTGTCTTATTGGTGTTAAGTTTTTATATGCATAAAATTGTTAAGTATTTATTATGGTACTTATTAATTATTTATGCAAATATCTTAATAACAAAATCAAGTACATTATTACGTAAGTTAAGGTGAGGTGGTACTAAGTTTAACAACTTTTACTTAACAATTTAAATGTATTTGGCTATCTGTCTTGGTGGCCTGACTAATCACTAGAAAGGTTGTTCTTTTTGTATGAGATTTTCACTGGGAGATAAGTGTTGATAGATTGGAGTAACAGACTTTTTATTAAGACTATGAAATATTTCATGCTCACAAAAAATCTACAAAAAATAAATAGGATTTCAAATAATCTGCAAGTCATAGATTATACAGAAATATAATCTCATTTTTTAAATTCTATACAGACGAAGGAATCCCTTTCATTGTGGATTCAGTTAATATTTAATCTCGTTCCATCAAAAAATAAATCTATTTAAATGTCAAATCAATAACAGACCTCAGAACTTTTGATTTGGACACGATAATGGTTTCCAAAATAAGTGAAGATTCAACTTTCGAACATTCTATGACCTCTTAAAATTCCGAGTACTTATCTCTTTGTACAAAATTGTTTTAACGAAGCCATTTTGTATAGAAATTTGTTTTCTGTATTAAAGTTTTTATAAAAGATGTGACTTTATGACCACCTCGCCACGCTTTAACTTGGCTTATCTTAACTGTAGTTTAGAGCTGCCCTCGCATCTTTTATTTTTAATCTCCTCCCAACGGCAAACGCCGGCTGAGTTGAAATTACTTTGTTCCAAGGAAACGATCGAAGAGCCGCGTTCATTTTTCAATACGTAAACCAACTAAACTTTTGTTCTAAGGTTAGCTATCTAGGATGGCATTGAAGTTTACAATTATCTAGGGAATTTCTTGTTGGCGAGTTACTTTTGCGCTTATAAGTTGTAAGTGATGTTAGAAAAGTTTCATACTTACAACTATAATCTTTGTGTTATTTATATTGAGTTGGATGGTAAAGTTTTGAAGCGACTTGTATAGAATTTGTTGCAAAGATTTTACGTTTTAGATTTCTACACAAACCTATAATTCAAAGCTGCTAATTCTGTTTAATCTCAAGTACATTCCTTTTTTGAGATATTCTATTATTTAAAGAATTAACAAAAGTTTGAGAAATAACTGAGTAAAGGCCTGTGAAATGTTTTAATCTAATCTATCAACTTTCTTCTTAGTAACCTCGTTTTCTTTTTTTAGGAAGAAGGAAGGAGTTGACTTAAGCTACTACAATATAAGAGTTAAAACTAGAGAAACACACCTATATAACGTTTATTAAAATAATAAAAAACAATGTAATATAGTAAAATTCCTATTTATATTACAAATGCAAAAATAACTCTGTCTGTATGTTTGTGTGTGTGTATCTTCTTAATGCTTACACCATAGAGCCAACTTTGAAGAAAATTGGTTCAAAGATTTCAGGACCCGAGAGAGGGCATAGAAAAGTTTTTATACAGGAAATCCCATGAGAACTTTGCGGGTAAAACCTCAAGACTGTATATGTTTCTTAAAACAAATGTGGTCTTAAACAATTGTCTTACTATGGTTAAATGTGACTCAAATTTAAGTTTTTCAATAGATTATTTTATCAACTGAAATTCCCAATGCAAAGCATTGTGTTAAATTGTGTATCGTAAAAAGTAACGTATAAGCTCGGTCGTTTCTACGCAATTAATGCGGAATGAATACATAGATTAGTGCCATTACTCCGTATCAGATATAAATAATGCACGTCCATACGAAGATGGAAATTAAGCCCAAAACAATAAAAAACTTGAGCCATTTCTCGAATTCAGAGCAAATTGTTAATCGAGTGAAACGTTGTCGGAGTTTTTAATCAGATTAGTCGTTGCCTTTCCCAATAATTCGCATTTAGCTGGCCGGTTGACTTGTTTAGCTTTTAATGTAATGAGAATTGTATAAATGTCAATGGCCAATACAGAAATTGGATCTTGCTGTATTTTGCTTTGGTATTTTATGCTGTTGAGACTCACGAGAGTATGCTCCACGTTATAAACTTGAGTTAATTGATTGCAAAGCTCATTTCGTTAGGAATTGCAAATACTGATCAAGAATTGAGCGTAATTAATTTTCGTCCTTTCAACAAGCTCATTTCAGTTAATTGTCCTCAAATTATTACTTTTCTTTAGATCCAATATGGACAAAGCAGATCGGTCACCAGTTCTATGGCAACTTTTTAATAGAGTACAGTTAATGTTATAATTATTTCTAAGACATATTATAAAGTACGTAACTTGTATTATATACGTCGAAATATATTATGATGATTTTTGGATGTGCTTAAAGCAAAATTACTGTCCTATATACTTTCGAAAAACTGATATTTATTTTCATTTAACGATGAAAATCAGGACATATATATATATATATATACAGATAAATGTTTAAGCGATTTTATTTAATAACTATCCTAATATAATAATTTAATAACTATCCTAATCAGATATAAATAAGATGGTACACAAGTAATCACCGTAACACAAGTTACTTGAATCTCGATTAAATAAACAGTACGATACAGTTAAAGCTAGGACAGTAGAGTAAAGCATTTAATTGAATCATATATTAATATGCTACAGTATATCATGAGATATAAGAGAATTTCTATTTGCGATAGAGTCAAGTAAATCGATTGCAAAACTAAACCAAGCTGAATGGCGAGCGTAATTACCTAAATCAGTGTTACCAGCTTCGGTTTTTACTAACAATTAACTTATCTTCAACAAGTCATCTACACGACAAAAATTACTATATAATAAATATTTTTATTATGAATGTTTCAGTGGTAAATTTTATTTTTAATTTGTTATTTTTTATGTTATAGTTGGCAAAGGAGCTGATAGGTTGCTTGATGGTATGCACCACCACCGCCTATGAACATTGCAAATATTGTCTACATTAAAAGATAGGTGATAACGGACGAGACTGATGAGCGCAAGAAATGAAGTCGTGGGAAAGGTATGGGTAAGCAGAAGGATTGGCTTTCGGCTCCTCCACTCACCGTACGAAACATGGTAGGACTATCTTGCTATAATTTCTTGACGATTTTCTGTGGGGAAGTTTTACCTTCCCCAGTGCGAGCTGGCCCAAATCCTGCCGAAGCGCGTTCGACTCCTTCAGTAACAACATGTGGGATAAAAAGCGGCTTAAAAGCGGACGCGAAGCGATGTCAGTATCTATTTTTAACTCACTTTTAATAGCTTCATTTGTATGCTTGTATGTCTCTCTTATATGTCTGTCTGTGTACTCTTGACGATACAATAATTTCATGAGTTATGTTATTACCCTGATTAGGATAGCTAGGATTAAACAATTTCCTTACACTCCGTATAAGAGCAAGAAAGACAATTTATTTGATTATACCATTAGAGCGTGTTTGTAGTTTGTTTTAACACAATTTATTATTATATGATGTTATTCACGTACCTTCAAGCGTCTGTTAACTAATAATTAATTCGCCTTCATAAATATCTTATAGTATTCCGTAAGTCCCGGCAACCGTATAAATTCTTCCTACATTCCTACATACTTAAACGCAAATTAATTTAAGTTCGGAACTATCATGCAGTTGCAGCATAAATGTCGGAATCCTTAGCAATCGAAATTAAATTGCGTTCATAACTCGCCGTATCCGATTCTTAAGCTTGAGAGTTAATTATATTTTGCGAAGTGATACCTATCTGTGGAAAAAGTTTTGGTAAACAACGTCGTAACTTGAAATTGGTTTTTTTCGCCGCCCAAGAGAAACGTTAAGAATTTTATTCGTTTGAAACCTCAGAACTTATTATAAGGAATAATTTAAATATAGGAAATTTATATTTTTCTCTTCATTTTAGTAATTATGAGGCGTTTTTGAAATTTACTCATATTGTAAGTCATCTCTAGAAGGCTTTCATTTCCAGATATTTTATTTGATTTTATTGTGGAATTAGCTTGTTAATTTGAAAGGAAAAGTTCTGCTTTAGTTTGAATAAGTACAAATGTTCACAATTCGATTTTATATTAATTGAGCAGCTTAATTTTTTATTTATTTGTTTATGCTCAATTCAATATAAATAGGTAATCGAGGTATTTAGATATAAGTGGTATCTTTTTAATTAATAATACATTTACAGCAGTGCAGGAAAATTTTTGATTTTCATATTTAAGAACATATAAAAGACATTCTAAGTAAAGCCTTAAAAGATATAAAAATAATACATAGAAAATATCCTTAAGACATTAAATATAATAAAATCAAAAGTCAGACACAAGAGTTGAGATTTTTCATTACTACGTAGTGATGATTTTCCGTACTATAGTAGTTCATAATAAATTATGTACATGTATACTAACAACACCTTTGAAAATATATGTGTTAACGAACACGTTGTTATTTTATTATATACTGGGGCTGTGGGACTGAAGGTCTGATGCTCCTATACAGGGCATACAGGGCAAATGCTTACACATAATATAATGCTTACAAGTTTATGGATATATATTAAAATACATTATAATTGTGCTAAATCCTTGCTAATATTATAAATGTGAAAATGTGTTTGCTTGCTCTTCTTTTTATACAAATGACAAAGGCTACTTTTATCGCAGGGATGACCCCATTCCTACGGGAAGATCTATTATGATGCGGATTTGAATCGTAATTCCGATAGATGGCGGTATATTAAAAAATCTGAATCAGAAAAATCATGTTGCATGCATGTAATCATTAATTATCTTTGACCACGCTATTTAAGGGTGGTAAGCTAATATGATGTTATTTTCTATTTAAATCTTAACAAAATCCACATAAACGTTCGTTTCATTAATTTATATAGTATATCATACATACACGAGCAACAACACCCACACAAACAAACACCGCTTCGTTTATTCGGTAAAGCGAATATTATGTTAATCGCACAACTGAGTTTGATTGCTGACAGAACAAGCCGCTCTAACTCGGGTCACTCAATTAATTTTACAGGCAATCGCGGTATGCCACTGAGTGTAAACTATTATTATCAAACTGTTTCAGTTACTTGGATTAATACTCTCGCCTAGTAACTGAAGATTATGCAGCTACGTATGGGATTCAATAACGTGTGGAATGTTTTGATGATGATATGGTACAGTTATTGCAATAATGTTATTGATTTTCAACGGGGATACTGATTTTGGGCTTATTGGTAAACTGTATGGACATTATTAGCAAATGGTTTGTGCGGTTATGTTATGGGCTTATAGTTGTGGCTTTTATAATTGAACTAATGTTTCGTCTATATTTCTACTTACACTTTTGTTGATGAAGGGATGTCTGTTACTCTTTCACCTAAAAACAGATGAAAAAATCTGGATTAAATTTGAGACTTATGTAGGTTATGTAGGTCATACGTTTATTTTGTATCTACTACTCGAGATAATACTACTATAGAAAAAACAAGTTTTTCCTTACACTAAAATATGTAACATCGTATTTGGGAATATTATAAGCGTTCATTGATGCTGATAGCATATTATATGAAACTCATTTAGTGTTTTTTACAAAAAATTATTGTCTGTTTTCATTTTGAAAAGAAAAAAAAAATATATATATTACATCGCTTCATAAAACTCTAATTCTCCAAAATTGTATTATCAAACTAATGCAAAACCAATTAAAACGAGTTAAACTTTTCGGTTCTCAGAATAAAAGGTTGCTTAAAATAATAATAATATTATGTAAAAATAGAAACACTTAAAATAAATAAATGTTTCCACTGCTCAAACTCATCGTAGGTTAAAGGCCTGAGCCGATATTGTATACGTATATCATTTAATCAGAAGCAGATTGAAGACTTCAACTGTCTGGAGTATCTTGGCTATCACGTCTCGTGTTTAAATTTAAGCGAATATTTCAAGAATTCAACACTTGAATCCAACAAATTAGCGGCAAGGGAACGCGGGCTGAATGAGTTCTGCAATAAGTTGTGGAACTTTTTCGAAACTATGCTAATCAGTAGACAAACGCCTTGATTGGAGAACGGTTTACGGATGAGGTTTTTGTAAGATAACGGTTGGCTTGTTATTTCTGAGAACGGGGACCATGACGTAGACAACAAAAGACAGTTTTGAAGCTAATTTCTATTGTGTTTTATTTGAGACCTTTTTTAAGCTTTTTATGAATATTATGACTATGATATCCCAAGTACCTTGGGATATCATAAACATTATATTATTACATTTTTTCATTTGATATAAGTCGATGTAGATTTCACAGACACTATCACACGACTATTACAAATGTTGAAAGTTTGTTAAATGTTTGCCCGTCAATAACGCTGAAACTACTGAACGGATTTTGATGCAATTTGGTATGCAAACAGAGTATGTGCCGACTTGGGTGTTAGGATAATTTTTATCCCGATTAAATGCTCCCTTGGGATAAAACAGGAATCTTGTTATCCGGGCGAAGCAGGGACGAGTACATCATTTAGAAAATTATTAGAAATTGATCAACGCTACATAACAATAGGCCTGAATTTGTGTTTTGTTATCGAGCACAACAATTGACGTACCATGAAAATAGAAAGGTTCATTTTACAAAATTATTGGCCCCAACTATTGTCATTTTTCGGCACTCGTGGATCCACAAGTGGTTGTCTATCGACAGAAATGCTTCTCCGTATTTCATTTATTGAGGATATTAAGCTCTTAGTGTACGCCAAATTTTGACCACATTTTCTTTATTATTCATAAAGAAAATATGGTTCTTCGTCGATGAACGTCAGTTTGTTTTTGTGCGGTTTTCAAAGATTATTAATAATATATTACAAGTTTCTATAACAGCCTACGTGATGCATATTGAGAAGAACACATCTATAAAAATTAATTCCTTTTGCATACTTATTATATAGAAATTAATATGGGCTTATAAGTGGAATGAAAAATGAGAAGTGAGATTTTCTTCAGTACATAAAAAAATATTTTGGGACTGTGAACATTCTAGAAGAAAAAATTGTATACATAACACACACATATACAGTTCTATTAACATAATGACTATCTATCATATGATAGTTGATAACTTAATAATTGCTAAAATGAAAAAGCTTTACAACACCAAACATTCAATAAAGTAACATCATACACATTCCTTGTAAAGCATTCACACTCAAACACACTCATGTGGTTTTCCGCATAAATACACAATTCGTGCATCATCCAGGGATTTATAAAATAAGTTAAAATCTTGAACAACCGTAGCGTAGCCGGAGTCTACCAAAAACTATTTTCAATACGAATAGTTGTTGCAGGAATTTAATATTGCATTCTATGCATTTTGACCTGCACACCGAACTGGCGTCAGGTAAGCATTATAATGAAATTAAATTCCTGAGGCTACGTTTTGCTAGTACTGCTGCATAAACATCATACATATGCGACGAATTCCTAAGCCTTGCAAGTGCTCTGCAATCTACTCTTGAAAATGAATCTCGGTATGGATGCTGTCGGGTTTAAATAAAAATGGATACCTTAGATTGTTACTAGGTATAAGAAAATAGAGAGGACAATATATTTATTTGTTTTTTTTTAATTAAACAGAGATTCATTACTGTTAGTATAAGAATCATAAATAAATGTAATTTAAAAGGCAGATGCTGAGTAATTCACCTAATATCTATATTCGTGATATTTCCTGATATATAATATCCAAGATGCAAGTGATTGATTTTGTAGTATTGCATTAGTGATTAGTGTTGTCTTTCTAATATAATATCATTATTAATTAACGGGGAACGTAATACGTATTTACTTATGAGGTTTGTCCACTATAAACGATGGAAATACATCGTTTATAGTGGACAAGTGTACTCATGAAAGACAATTTAATATTCTCTCCGCAATCACATTCACAAGACTGTTCGACCGCCCTGTTCGATGCTGTTTATAAATATAAAAATGTAATTGCATTAGATTTTAGTGAAAAATTATTTTACATACACGATATCTTGCGTTTTATATTTCGTTTGCGTGTGTATCGCCTCATATTAATGGTAAGAATCCAGTTGCCTCAAAATAATAAACACAGTTATCATATTAAGTTTGAGTACAAAAATTGGATTAAATATCTTTTCAAAAATTTTAAATGAGCTAATATCAACTTATATTTCGTGATAAGTGTATTAAACATAACCCAATATAAAAATGAACCATCGATTTGCACAAATACGTTTCATACTTAAGTACATAATTTATTGTCTATTCATTAACTTAGATCATAGAGATCAACTTACACAGGTTATTGAAACCGGTGTGAAGTGTCCGCCCCAGGGACAGTACCTCGCTTCACTTTAATCACTTTAAACAAGGTGTAATCTATACAAAATGTAACCAGACCATTTCTGTTGGTGAATGTTTTTTAAAAAGAGTAATTGCTTTGCAATTTGGATGTTTTTCGACCCCAAAACAATAGGTAGCAATTTTATTTATATTTGACTGTTTGAATAATGGTCAATCACGTAAAAACCACATCTAGATTTTGACAAAATGTAACATAGCGATAGATCAATATTAGGTTTAATTTATAGATAACATTTTAACCGGGAGATAAAAAAATAATTTACATATATGTAATAAAATGAAAAAAGTGTCATTAGATAGGTCTTAAAATAAAATAGGGTATACAAAGTCATAAAAAAGGAAAATTCCTTCTCTTCCAACGTACATGCCTGCTCTTCGAAAGTATATATTTATAGTAAAGTTAGGACTAGATTTACAACTTATTATATCGATGTTCAGTTTATCTGACAGTTACATGGTGAACAATGTATGAGAAATTACGTCATAACCTGCCAAAAAAATTATCAGGTGCATTTTCAGCAAGCGGTGCAATCGGTTGTTATTTTTTGACGACGACGAGATTTAAACTCGAATACCCGATGGATATTCATTTGTATTGAATGAATATCTCACATCGATTTTACATAACGTTTTTTGTACGAGTGCCTACATTCTTTTTGATGACAAGGCACGGCAGAATTAGATGAAATTTCATATCTGAAAACATAACAATAGGGAAAACTATTTATTGCAGCTTATAACTCCCTTGAAGGCTCGTTGTGAAATATTTCGTAGTATTAGAGACATTCTAAAATACCAAATTAATGGCACATTGTGTAGTATCCATTTTTATAAATGTGGTATTCCGATAAATCCATTGTACAATCTGCGCTTTACGTTGAAAAATGCTCGTATTATTTGGTATTCGGTGAACATTGATATTTAACGGGCTTTGCAGTGGATAGTTGCCGCAGCTGACCGCGAACGAGTGGGCATCGTGTAAAATTGATTAAACAACCGCAATTGAAATCTTTTACAGTGAAATTATGATACGATGTATTGTAATTATTGTTTTTATCATAAGATGGTAACGGTGTGTATCTTTCATAAATTGTGTTGGAAAGATGGGATAAGGTGAATGTGTTCTAGGGCTATTTTATATATCTTACTACAATAATTCAAGGGATATTAAATCAAAATTTGTATTGATAGCTTGGCTTTTAACTAGAAATATGATTGATGTTCGTCAAACTAAAAAATGGGTTATATTGAGTATGATTTTATTTAGAACAAAAGAAAAAATAAAATCTATCATACGGACACACAATAAAAACCCCCGAAAAAGTCAAAATGCAAAACAAAGAAAAGAATTTCTATCTAAATCTATTCAAATCAAACTACATGTACTACTTATTACCTAATTATTGCCTTGATTAATCCCTCTCAAGAGTAATTAAAAGGCTTTAATAGATTTCCCTTTGCCGATGTGGCCGGGGCGGGCTTGTCGATTAAACCTTTGCTTATGTACCTTTTATTAACTACAGGCCCTTTTATTAGGGATCGTTTAACCACACACGAACAAGATTTTAGCGAGTGAAGGGAGTCAATTAAGTTAAAAACTACAGCAGTAGCCGATTAATATCGACCGAGCGCGAAATAAATAATATGGTTAACGATTTCTGAAGCTTTCCTCTAGATTTTAAATAGAATAGATTTTTATAAATAAGTTTTCAGACAGACAAAGGAAATAATGTCGTTTTTAACTTATATATTTCATTTTAATTTAAATTAACTTTTATTTTAATATATAGTTACCTTTTTTGTAATGTATATTATTTGTGAGTTATTCACTAAAAGCACTATTAAAATATGAAATTTGTTCATAAATTATAGGATTACTTTTTTTTCAAATTAAAAAATTTACAACTGTACAATGCTCCATCAAGACGCAATAATACAAAGTGTCAATTATCTTAGAACACTCATGATATAAGCTTTCATAACTACACGCATATTCTTATTTTTAAATAGTACAAAAAATTGTATTGATACAACATAATAGTTATAAATTTCCAATTAATTTCTACAAGTCTTGTTTAAAGTAAATTAATCATCTTACCATAAGTTTTGTGCCAATTCAAACCGATTTATTTCTTTGAACTTTGTAGTGTTGCAAAGATTTAGTGTTGTCTGAATTAATTACCTGAGTTTATTTCCATTCATTAGTTTTCAATATCTTGTTTCTGACAGTTTCTGCTTCTTTTATTTATTATGTTATTTACATTTATGTTTCTACTTCTTTTTTGTACAATATATTAATAATATTAAACACAAAGGTTTTTGTATGCGGGAGTCGAGCACGCTTGGGCATGAATTGGGCCAGCACGCACCGGGGAAGTACCACACCCCCACAGAAAGCCGGCGTAAAATAATAGATAGCATTCTATTGTGTTTCGTACAGTGAGTGGGGGAGCCGGAGAACCATATCCTTTTCCTTAATTTTTCCAGTCCTTTCCTTTATTCCTCTATTCAATCCTTTCTTAATACCTTCCCAATTTAAAGTCGGCCAGGGGCTATCTTTGGATATAGTGAAGCGGTTTAAAAATTCGTTTACCAATAGAAATCCACGTTTTCCGTGAGTGTCATAGGCTCGACAAAAACGGCTGATTGTTAAATAAAAAGATAAGAAAATAATTTTTATTACACCGCTAGACTTCAGAAGCGCCTTTGAATCGTAAAAATACATTTTTTAACATTTACCAGTCCAGCCAGTTCATACCATGATAGCTATTATATAAGTTTGGTGTTTTCTGACGTCTTCTTTGTAAAGAAATATATTTTTAAAATAGTTATTGTGACAAACGACCAAATATAAAAAGGAGCTTTGCTCATCTGGGTGTCAATAACTTCAATCATCTCAAGCATTTTTAAATTAAAGATGCGTTTGTTATTTTCTTAAAATATAATGTTTAGCTCAAAATATTAAAAAAATTAATACATTATTCCCCAAACTTCAAACAGCTCCAGGATCGGCTGTATTTGATTTATGATCATAGAATTCGCGTTCAATACTCGATTCCCTAATTGAACATCTAATTAATTAGCCCCATGATGGAAGTAGGTATCTGTCTGTAGATACCTACTTCTACTAGTACGTTCATAATATTTTACTCGTCATTAAGAAAATCTATGAATTTCGTTCTAATGGATACTTTTGTTTTTGTGTTTTGTCACGTATTTTAAACATCTTAAAGTATTTAAGAGGCCTGTGAAGCGTTTGTAGCATTTATTATAATAATTGTAAAGGTCAAACTTGTGAATTGAATATGTGCCGCAGGTATTTGTTAAGCTCACGTCTAGACGGAGTTCCAACAACTATAATTTGCTAAACGAATTGTTGGTTATTCAGAAGTACTTTTAATTAACTCAACACGTATTTTGTACTGTTGTACTGAGACGAACTAAAAACAAAATATTGTTGTCCGGTAGAGACAAATATACATTTGTCGACACTCCAAATAATATTTTACGGTTATGTGCTATTTTCACGCTATTTTTGTCCATCCACTGAAAGACAAGGATCGTGTGGAAATTTATAAGAAAATCTTTTTTGTGGGTTAGCTAGGAAAAATGAGATTAGGGTTAATATCAGAGTGCCGCAAATATAATAAAGGTGTGACAATTTACGTACGCGTATATATTTTTCTTAAAATGTTGTGTTTTTTTTTCTTTTCTGATATAATAGCGGACAAACTATCTGGTGATTGATGGTAAGCGATCACCACCACCCATGAAAGGTAGGGTCGTTGCAAATAGTTTTTCCGGTTTAAAGGGGTAAAGAAACAGGACAGGATTATCGACGGGAACAAAGGAAGGATAAGGATAAGGAAAAGGATACGATAGCTCCCTCACTCATCGAATGAAACATTGCTGGACGACGCCACTGCTACTATTTCATTGATCTTCTGTGGGGGTGTGGTACCTTCCCCGGTGCGTGATGGGCCAATTTATTACTAAACGTGCTCGACTCATACTCAAGACTTTTGATTAGTCTGTCTTATATTTAAGATTAATAAATTAAAAATAGTTAAGAATTAAACTACGATAAACTCATTTAACTTATTTATATACATAAATTTGAGAACTGTTTCTAAATACCTTTGTCTGTTTCGTTCTTACAACACAAACACTGAACCAAAAATAATATAAAAAAGACCAAATTCACAATTGTTCAAACACACACAACACATGCGAAGCAGCAGCAAAAGCTAGTATTTTATAAGACTCATCATGATGAAGTAGGTGCCCGTCAACGAGGCGAAAAACTCATTTAGATCTAAATGGACCTCTTTGGTCATTCCTACCAGAAATGTGTCTTGATATAATTTGCAGTAATTATCATAGCCACTAGAACGTCGGAAGTCGTTCATATCTTTACGTCTGAATGGGCATCTGTCACAAACTCAATCAGTTGGCTTTCCGCCCTAATTCACGAATTGGTATTGGATGTAATATCGTGTGAAATAAAGTAAATTGTATTATAGCTACACGTACTATTTCGAGCATAATTTTCCAAAAACGTTTGTGATGTGATTTCATAGTGTAATTCAAATTGGAATACCGTTTGCAGTTTTATGATATTTTACACTTTATTGTTATTTCAACACGTATCTATTTTAAACTTCATTTGTAAGTTATGAACATTATTTTTATTCATTTCAAATTTTATTCACTTGTAAATTAAATTGTCCATAGGTATGTCCATGTGAAAATTACAAGGTAGGCAAAAAGGTATTTAATATGGACATTGGAATATATAAGAATTTTTTTGTTTGTTATAAATAAAATTTAAATTCTGATTATGTTCCAATTATTAAAAACTTGATCCGTTCACTCACATAAATGCTACCTAAAATATAAATTAATAAATATACGCCTTACATTTTAGGCAATCAACTTAACTCCGCTCATCAAATATACATTCATATCGCTTAAGAGGCAAGTACTGAGTCACTAATCGGTCCTACACTTCACAACCCGTCCTGTCGCCTTTATTGATCCTTCGAAATCCTGTTTAATTATTTACCCTGTATTAATACACCTAACACATTAGACTTTACCATTAATCATAATCTACTGCCGACGCCGACTCCCGAAGGACGGCGGCCGCTTGCAAAATTAAATTCAATTTACTCGTCTTGATTAGTTTGGACGGAATAATGTGGGTTTATTAGGTGCAGCGCTGCTGTTCTCAATTCTCAGTCTAATGTCATTTTGGGAAGTGTTGTCTAGCTCTAGTTCGTCGTATGTCTGTACTACGCGTTACTGTGACTTTCAGATTGAAAAAGTTTTGTAGTTGTAACTTGTCTTACCGAAAATAAATGACCTGTAAAAAATTACAGGTCATTTATTTTCGGTAAGAATGACTGAATGAAACACATGTAAACAATATAGTTATAGTTAAAATTGAAATCATAAAAACTAATTGTTTTGTTTCTGCATGTCTAACATGAATCATTAAATAATGTTTACTGAAAGTTGTGTAGATTGTATTCTTGAAAATATGTTAAAATATTGAAGTCATAATTTATTCTAACTGAGATATCTTTATTACATAATTATAAAATTGTAAGAACCGCAAGAGAAAGTTTTAAAATATATGGCCGCTATACTAAACGTAAGCTATTACCTTTTCAAATAATCCGACATTAGATCATATATAACAGTTATGACTGGCTTTTCAGACCCACGTCTAAAGTCCTGTAAAGTTAAAACTTTCGCGTTAACACTGCACCCAGCGACGAAATTGAACTGTCTAGAGGCCCCTCCCCCCTAAAACCTCTGATATTGTTGTTATTGTTTTAAGATAATTGTAATCATATATTATATTATGTAGAAATATGTTCACTAACCGCTTAATAATAAAACATACTATTGTAATATAATATGA
This sequence comes from Zerene cesonia, assembly GCF_012273895.1. NCBI lineage: Eukaryota > Metazoa > Arthropoda > Insecta > Lepidoptera > Pieridae > Zerene > Zerene cesonia. The sequence continues at coordinate 2,241,762 of NC_052118.1, read as the reverse complement.
AAATACATAATTTAGGCATCTACTTTAATTAATAAACAATTTTATTAAACAAAAATAATTATCCCTTTTTTGCTGTTATTTTAAATATTAAGCTTAAGCTTAATATTACAAATGAGGTGTAAAACTTAAGTTTTACACCTCGTTTGTATTAATATAACAATAATAAATGAAAAGGAGACAATTTACTGTTTGTGCACAGTTTATGCACTATGCACAGTATATTTCACCTGCATTTAACACCGGTTTGGGTACTGCTTTAGGGCCCCACCGTGCCTAAATTAAATGCTACACTGGCGGACTTAACCTCACGAGAGTGCTTTCTCACTCAAGAGTAAGAATGTTGAACTTATAAGCTCACGTTACGGTTACAGAGTTGAGAATTCCATTTTTGTCTTTAATTTTTCAAACCTAAGTCTTAAAAAAAACAATTTTTAATATACAGTTTCATAGTTAATGAGGTACAATCGTTAAAATGTTTCCGATTCAAATAAAAAGTAAACAAATATGTGCTCTAGCATGGCCTGAACCCTTATAGAAGGCCTGTGTCCTCATAGTAGAAACACATATGATTTACATCACATTAATAAGGATTTTATTACATCCCTTGCATGTACTTTTATAAACACATACAATTTAAAATTAACTGTATAAAATATTAATGCATCAATCTCTCATACGCCAAATCCTATATGAACTATGTAAGTAAAACTGTTAATTAGTCTAATTCTAGAGTACATCTAGTTTAGTTACAAGAAACATTGTTTGCATTTCAAAAGCAACCAGCGTTGCAATTAAACAATATTAGATAGGAGCGTTAGAATAATCCTCTTAATGACGTCATAACTAACTGTGTATGAACACAGTATGCATTTACTGAAAGCAAGCACGTATCTAATATTTTATTTTTTTATAATCATTTCACAGTATATTGTTTACCATACCAATTGGCTACATAGAGTTAACACCCAATACATTAAATCAACCTACATACTATATTCAAATGTTAACACCTCGTTTATCCCTCGCCTTGCCAAGACACTGTTTGTTGCAGTAATCAAAGAGATGCCGCGCCTAATTGCGCGCCAGGCGATGACATATTCCAATACAATAGCACTAATTAGACGAAACGATTGTCTCTAATTTTAGCTGACCTACAACACGGTGAGTCGGTTTCTGTATTACTGTTAATTTGGAAACTGTTTATGGATATTTAAGCGCATATTGACATTTATATGTCAAGTTAAAACTAATTGAATTTTGAAGACAGAACAATATATATGAAATTAGTTGAGAAGAAATGGTAGTGTTAACCAAAAATAGGATAAATATTATCGATATATTTGTTTATCATAAATATATTAATCATGCACAGATTCACAAAGTACTTATTTGTATTAATACGCTCTCTCATGAAACATGAAGCAACTAATTATAAGGTAGACTGTGATACTGTTGACTTTCAGTAACGAGAGAATTTCCTAGAATGTGCTGGATGAGTGATGAATAAATTAACTAGAACTACACTAAGATAATGTTGTTACAGCGGTTTATATAATAAAGGCATTTATCAGTTTGTACTTCGTAGATAAACTATGCTCTGGTCACTTTTGGTTCATTTATTTAGATGTAGAAAATGTGCGGGTAATAATAACTTTAGCATGAAATATTTATTTGTTGGGGGGATGACGGTGTATTGTTTAATAATCTTTCTTATAATATACGATACTGTTATTTAACAATTACGTCGATTATAAGTATTATGAAGATTATATGAATGTGAGTTAAGGATGTTTATTTAAGTTGAAATTAGTCTGGTTAGCCAGTTATATAGCTTGAAAATGTACTGAAGCGGTATAAATTAAGGCTTGTTAAAGATATACAAATCCTATTTACTATTGTTCTAAAAATAACAATTTTACCTATAAAAAGTCGTATTATAAAAAACTCAAATATTTTGAACGGGTCATGTCACTTTAGCGCCTTTTTAGGACATCATTTAAAAAAAAAGTATTTCAGTTTTATTGAAGCTATACAGCTAACCGAATGCAATTCGTTGGTATATGATGACTACTCTTACGTACTCTTTGTCTGTTTGATATAGAACATATGATTTGATATAATATGCAACTTAATATATTTTCAAACCCAATTAATATCTTTCACTTTAACCATTTATAAGTGTATAGTTCAAATTAAACGCAGTACTCATATAAAGAAATTAGTAATTTACCTTCTGAACTTATTATGAGGATTTCAACTATCAATATCTCGAACTGGTTGCTCTTTTTGAATATTAAAATAAAAAGATTAAAAAATGTACAGACAAAGAGGTCGTTTAATAACGTTTATAGAGTATAAATTTATTATTTATTAAAATCTATTATTTGATAAAACGTTTAATGTAGTCTAAGCTTTCAAGTTAATCTTAATCAACCCTAATTCGAAAAAAAAAACATTGTTATAATACTTGTTTGGTGTAATTACACTATAAGTTGTTTCAATTAAAATTTGCGCGACTTAATATTTGTCTGAGAATTATTAAAATACAGTGATTATATATACAGGGAGTGGTTTCTTAACTATGAACTTTTAATTAGTTCGTAGTTTATTTTCTTAGTTAATAAATTATTATATTTATACCTAAGTAATATAATCGTATAATGAATAATTTAAAATATTATGTACAATTATTATGTGTGTTGACTTGCTGTTGTCCCCTCTTTCAATAGAAAGATGTTGCACGGCGGTAAAAATAGCCTATACACCTCTCTAGCCTTCTAGCTCCAGACACCAAAAATCACGTCATAGCTTGCGTTGCGACGTGAAAGAAAGACAATCAAGCAAACGCATATTCGCATTAGTACAATACAATATTTTGAATATGGGAGTCGAACACGCTTCGGCACGAATTCGGTCAGCTCTCATCGGGGAAGATACCACACCTTCACAGAAGATTTAGCCTGTGATTAGTTTGGTGAGATAGAGCCGGAGGATCTTGTGATTTTTCCTCATCCTTCTTAGTTCATTCCTTCTTGTCTGTCGTCAATCCTTTCCTTTACCCCCAACTCCTTAAAAGTAGGCAATCCGCAGTGGTACTAGCTCTGCGTATGTTCATGGGTGGTTGTGATCGCTTATCAGGCAAACAACCAGCCCAGTTGCCCACTTTGATATTAAAGACAAAAAAACATCGTTACATACTTGTGATCGAGTTCTATTAATTTCATGCTACATTCATGGCAATCTTTCAAATATTGTATCTATGTGTACGGACAAATGCTGTTACAGCGAAAGCGTCGAGAACTTGCCAAAGCTCTTGTTCACTCCTACTTTGTTCCATAAACAAACCTATTTTTGTGTAGTGTGATGAGCTTACAGGGGCTTGTATAGATTAACAAAAGTCCCGAGTAAATTTATTTTGCTCTCTATTTTTATAAACAATATTTCGTCGGAAATACATATAAGAACATATAACGGGAAAACGTTATTAGGTAAAAGGAAATATACTTCAAAGGCACGTACATTTAATTACCGCAAATATAACTTTTGCCACTAATAAAATAGGGATGTCACATAACGTGTTAATAGTTTTCAAGCGTAATGAAAACATGTTACAAACAATGTTGTTATTGATTTAATAGTAGTCGAAACAACTGGGTATTGGTAGGTTTTTATTATTTTTTGTTTATTCTACCTAAAACATATTTTGTTTAATATTTAACCTTTTTTTAATGCATCAATGATTGGAATTAACTTTAACACTCAATCAAATATTTCATTAGTTTAAAAAGTCTTTCTAAAAGCTCCATCTTAGTTGATGGGTAATCCTTTTCTATGCTAGGTTTGGATAAAGCCATATAAGCATTTTTCCAAAATATAAGAATATCACGGATTTTATAAATTTTTTATGTCATTGTCGGAAATTGGACTGGTGGGTCGCCACTTGGTGAGCGCTAGCACGGTCCATGGACATTGTAAACGTGTAACGTTGTTTACACAGTTAACAGTTATTTCACATCTGAAAATAAATGACCGATTTTGAAAGAAAACAAACGGCAAGGGTAAGGAAAAGGATACGGGCTATATTATCTTTAATAACAATACATATATAACAAAAAATTATACAACGCAAATCATGTTTGTTAATTTTTAAAATCGCTTCACCTGTAATTCGTATTTAAACATTAAAGTTTTCATTAAACAAACCACATGTTGAAAGTAAATTTCCATACACATCAGAACTTATTCGTAACGTGAAAACACCTTTTTACTAATTTCAAACCAAACCCGCACGGAATAAGGTACAAAATAGCGTATATCTTAAACCGTCGTGTAGCAGTTTGTACATCTGAGTGTGATTTGAGGTCGCACAAAAAGGAACTCCATAACTAATTAACAGGCATCAAAAATACGGCCTTTCGAGAAAATATTTACTCAAAGGCAGAGAAAATTAAACCTTATATCCTAAACAATACGGCGGTCTTGTTTTTGGTCGTAATTAGGATTCCATTGATCTAATTATCTGGGGCTGATAAAAGTCCTCCAGACCGCGAAATGAGACACTATTTATTCATTAATTAAGGATGTAATTACTTAATATAAGTAATAGGTAGGTTTCCTTATTTTTATCATAATGTACAATATATTATAGTTAGTATATCGAGCATTACATAAATAACTAGCTCAAAGGGCACGCCCGACTGTTTTTGATTCGATTATTTCTCGTCTGAGTATGGTGATACCAAAACATGTTATCGAAAAATTAACCACATATCAATATAATTGGTATACAGTATAACAAATCTCTAACAGAAGTATATGGTTTAATTGAATTTATAGTATTAATTATGCCTGTTATATACCCAAAAGATCTCCTTATCTTAATTATACCATACCAAAGTATTCTATGCACACATTGAGCTAGTGAACGAATATGAAACTCCAACATATGACTTCTATTCTCATTCCTCAACAATAAAACTTCACAAATATCACGTTTGTTCATTTCGAAACTTTACCGCTTGTGTTACGTGAAACTTTCTCATAACTTGGCGAATATAAAACTAAACGCAGGCACAAATATACGTGAATATTTATTGGCCTTTTATATCAAATAGATCTAATTTAGATATAGCTTTTGTTTTAGTGGCAATTTATCATCGCGTTCTGGTGTATTATAGCACTTTAATAAAGATTTCCCTATGAGGCTTTAATAGAACGTATATTTAAGAATGTTGCAATATAAAAAAAAAAATAAAAACAGGTATATATATACAATCATGAACATAATATAGAATGCCTGTATTAGAATTGAACGTTTAATCGTTACATTATTTTTATTTTGTATCCCCTATAATTATATAATTATACTCTGCGTTCAGAGTTTCTAGAATCATCCTTGTAAATATAAAATTCATATCAAGCATTTTTTATAAATCACAAAATTAATATTATGAATCAGATAGTAATTATGTTCTGATTATGATAAATATTTACCAATATCATCTCTTTTAATTCTAAATCTTTCCACTCCTTGAGCTCAATTGGGCTAAATAACTGAAAAGAGACCAGTTATTTTCCATAATATAGTATAAATTTGCCCATGAACTAAGTCCCGTGTTAGGCTAGATTGAGCTAAATTAGACTTTCTACGCTTTATGGGCTTATAACATGCGGTCTGCAAACAATTTGCTAGTAATAATACCCTTGGTATTATATAAACGAATTCGAAAGTCTTTAGTACTAACTATTAAGTCAAGTACTAGTTACTAGTCGTAATTAAGTTTGTCTAAGATACAGCGTGGATTAGATTCGATGCTTAGTGCTAAGAAAATATTGTGATAAAAATAGTGACTTCTTATGTCTATCCTACTAATGTTATAAATGCGAAAGTTGTAAGGATGTGTGTGTGTGTTTGTTGCTCTTTCACACAAAAACTACTGAACCGATTGCAATGAAATTTGGTACGTAGATAGCTTAACAACTGGATTAACATATAGGAAACTTTTTATCCCGATATTCCTACGGAATACGGACTTACGTGGGTGAAACCACGGGCAAGGCTATACTTTCAACATGTTAATATGTTATATGTATGCAAATATTGTAAATATTTAAATTTTAGTTAATACATATTTTTATATTAATATGCCCATTATATTTTTGTGTATATTACTTATTTAATGTTATATCCAAATATATTTAGTCAGCTAGTGCTGTTTTAAAATCTATAAAAATTATAACGTCTAATCACTTTTATTTAAGAAAAAAGTCAAAACTAGCACAATATAAAGATATTAAGTGGTACTAATAAGCAAAGTGTTAATAAGTTGTCAAAAAGTTTCCCACGTTTTATCATCCGTAATTTCATAGTTTTCGATTCAAATACGTTATGTACCGTTATCATTGATAGTATAATCAAAGCGTGAGAATGTGCATTTGTTCCTGCTCATAACAGACCCAACATTTAGTTACCTGAATAATGTCTTAGATCTACGTCCGGGCTAGCGTTAATATTATCTTTCTATGGTAAGACATTATCTTATATCTTCCTTAATGTTTTCCTCGTAAATGTGGTAGCTGAGCACACTGCTTCGAACCGTAAGTGAGTGTACACACTACACAGAGAGATTATCAAGCGACGGCATGCAAAAATGCGCTATACTGAGTTGTCTTTTATGCCGTTGGAGGAAAGGCGGGGATTGCCTACATCAATTCATTGAATTAAATGATTAACAATTTGGGAGTACACATTTTAATATTGTCCGATAATTTCTCTGACGCAACCACTGATTGCGTATTTGTGTTAGATCAACTAGCAAAAATAGATCACGCTGTGAAATCAATGTTTTCCACGACTCAGACGAATTGATTCTGTTTAACTAGCCGCCGACCTTACAACTACATATATAGGAAAGTTACATATAGGGTCAACTCAAACTCCAACATTGATCTAACTTTTTGAGAAATGTTTTAAGCTGTTTTATTAGATAGAATTTATTTGCCACCGATTCGGAAACAGAGAAGAAACGGCAATTAAGCTATAGCATACCGTAGTTTCAGAAATTCATTCACATATAGACAGAGATACAATATCGCGACTACATCCATTCGCACATTGGGTAAACCTCCAAAAACATTTTACACTTATACCTTAAAAGAGCGTCGGATATTTACAGCGTGACATCGTACGTGGACAATAAATTGTGCGCACCTACGCCGCACCAACGCCAAATATCGAAGCCTTCGAACGTAGCCGAACTAACAAAATACACTTTTATTGCTTTTACTGCAGTTTGTTTCGTGCGGTTTGGGTATTCGCTTTAGGTCGTGTAAACTGTGGGAAATATTACACACGGAAAACTCTTAAAAGAATTTAATTCGATCTAATTGGCTGGCTAAAGTTGCCTGCATACGATCCGAACATAATTGTGTGGGTAAGTTTTTTGACAGTTAATTTATTGGTACAGCGTTTAACATCACTAACTGCACCTTTTCTCACCTCTCACTCGCACACTAACTGTGTCTGAATAAACACTCGTCATTATCGACAGAATTGAAATCCCTACTAATATTATAAATGCGAAAGTAACTCTGTCTGTCTGTCTGTCTGTTACGCTTTCACGCCTAAACCACTGATTCGATTTTGATAAAATTTGGTATGAAGATAGAACTGAACTTGGGAAAGGACATAGGATACTTTTTATCGCGAATAAAGGGTAGAAAGGGTTGAAAGAGGGGATGACAGTTTGTATGAAAGTTCGTTATTGTCAAACCGATTTTGATGAAACTTGGTATGAAGATGGAGCTAAACGTGGGAAAGAACAAACCATACTTTTCAAATGCGAAGAAAATAATCCTTACCATGTCGCGCGATATAAGCGAATTCTACGCGGGCGAAGCCGCGGGCGAAAAGCTAGTTATTAATATTATCAAGCACTAGCGGTGCACCGGCTTCGCCCTTGGTACGTATATGACCTATAGCGTTCCCCTATAAATGGGCTATTAAACACTGAAAGAAGTTTTTAAATCGGACAAATAGTTCCTAAGATTAGCGCGTTCAACCAAACAAACAAACTCTTCAACTTTATAATATTAGTATAGATTTAAATAAATGTATTATGTTAGACAGACCTTTAATGTAAAATAAACCATCCTCCTCTAATTTCTAATTAATTTTACTATACCACTAAAGATATACAACGATCTCGTGTATCTAATAACTATAAGTTTATCACTTACCTTCAATATTGTTGAACTCAAAAAATATATAGAAAAAGTATAAATAATGAAAAAAATTAAGCAACATTTACTTCTATTGAAGCACCTTTTGTTTTCTAAAAAGCGTTTGATTGCATTACTCAATACATACACTTCGCTATATTTGTTCCTGTAATATAAAACTTGCTACTAGTCATAAAATTTAATTGTAATATCATAAAGAACAACAGCAATATTGACGTAGCTAATGAGTATCTAAATATGAATCCTAAACAATTAACCTAAATACTAACTTGGGTATACATATCTCAGTATCCTTATTTAAATAGAACGCAAGCACAGTATTTCGCAATATGATAGATTCCAAAAAAGGCTGACAATAGGTGTATATGTTATGATAAAGCGATATTTAAATGTCCCGATTTACCAGCAAACCTCGAAATATGACTATTTTGCTATGCCATTATGCGTTGGCCGGTGTCTGATTCGTGTCGAAAACGCTAATGGAGGGATGATGTTGTAATCCCTCGTACGGTCGATGTAATTTCATTTGAACAAGATAAAAAGGGACACTCGCGTAGAGTGAAATATTATGATGTAAGCCTTTTCATTGGATTTGGTGGAGTGGAGTTATGCACGCTGTTGTACTTTTCTTTCGTGTTTTCTTTTATTCACACGATATTTAATGCTTAGTTAACAAGCTTTCGGATAAGTGAAATGAAAGAAGTTTTTGATATTTTGCTCTTACGTGATATCTATTAACTAATTTGTTATGGTAAAATCTAATAATGACGCTTCGTTATTTATTATTGTTATTATACGCTTGTATTAATGGACATGCGATGTCACATTAATGGAACGCATGACCTGGATTAAAAAAATATATTTATTTTTGATCTCTTTTTAACTCTATATAAAATTATCGTGACACAATGTAATTACCATACTCCTCCTAAACGGATGGACTGATTTATTTTTGTGTGCATATCGGGTAGGTGAAAATCAACTTATTTTGGGTCATCGACGTTACCTGCTTTTTTACTTTTAAAGAGTTTAATTTAACAGGGGCATATTATAATAGTTAATAATCTATTAATTAATGTATAATAACAATAAATCTTAAAGCAGGTCCATTAAACCAAGTGCAAACACGACAGAAGCTCACCCCATTGCTACAAAAATAACAATACCCATTCCGCGATCTCTTAATAAAACGCTTACCAATTTCGTTCCTGACACGCGTAACAAAAAATTTGATTACGCTTTGAACTTAAATATTTATTCGATGATACGGATATACCATCGTTCGCATGAAAAATGTTATAAATGTAATATCGCTAATGTGAATATTAAAATATCCCGGGGCTATTGGGAGTATATTTGAGGAATAAAAACGGTTAAGGGTGTGTTGGGGAATGTTACTTTGTTCAATGTTTTTATTTTGATTTTTAAAGGCAAGAAAGGTTCTTTTCGGAAAACGAATTTAATTAGTAGAGATTCATAAATGGATCTAAAATTGGAATTTATAATTATGAGGTTCGAATTTTTCTTATGTTATGCATATAATTGTTACATTTTGGGATTAATGCCTGTATCGTATTTGGTCATAATAAGACTTTTAGGGTTTTTTTAGTGCTTTACATTCTTGTAATGTTTTTGTAATTGATCCTTTCTACTAAAATTTTCTTCAAATAAAATGCGTTATTTTTAGTAAAAGTGCTAGAAATAGTATACAATAATTTATATTAGTATCTAATGTGTTTTGTATTTCTTGAAATATAAGGTATGTTATGTAAAATAAGAAGTCTATTACCTTGAAAGAGTGTGAAGTTTCTATTTTAACATTGATTTGAATTATAGGGGTTACGTTACAAATATTGTAAGGACTGCAGAATCCTAATTATATTAATATTCTGCCAGTTCTCAGAGTAACTTGTTTATTAGTACGAAGTGCTTTTAAATGGTTTTTTTTTCAAAGAAAAAGTGATTGGTCTTTGCATGCCATAAACATTGATTAATTTTTGATGACCAAGTGTAATTGAAAAAGGGGATTTTCAATTTTATAAACATATATTATAGTCCCTGGGCCAGCAATAGATTTTATGACCAATTCTTTCTGGTCTTATAATGATTTGTATAATGTTTAAGGTAAGCTTAATGACTGTCAGGTAGCTTCCGTTTGTGGTACAAGCCGTGATCCTATACAGTAAAACATAAATCCTACTATCCTATTTATAATATAAATGCGAAAGTTGGTGAGGATATGTGTGTGTGTTTGTTGCTCTTTCACTCAAAAACTGAACTCTACTGAACAGATTGCAATGAAATTTCGATCGATCGAGGTTCGTAGATAGCTGGACAAGTAGAATAACATATAGGCAACCTTTTACCCCGATATTCCTACGGGATATGGACTCACGCGGGTGAAAACGCAGGGCGCAACTAGTAAAATATAATGTTTGGAAATCGTCCAATATTCTTACAATTGATCAGACTCTTCTGATATCGATTGCATATCCAAATATTGACAGATCTCGACATCATTATCATGACAATTGATTATCCCGCCGCCCGTTTCCCTCTTCCTATCAAAGGGTTTAGTATAACAATATGGGTTTGCTACAAAGGTATTTTAAGAGCACTCCAGTACATCGATAGGCGTTTAAAATATTTCTAATTAAATCCTCCCTGAGGGCTGCTCCGGATCTCGGGACCGCTTTTATCTAACACGTTCAGCGCTTAAAGCGATACGTAAAAGCATTAAACGATGTATATTTGGTTATCAAGTATTTTGTGCGTAGTTAACGGAAAGTACTGGATTTTGTTGAATATATTTGCTATAGATTCAGTACGCAGTACGTACATGAATAGCGGGCAACTGAGCTGGTAGTTCGGTTGATGGTAAACGATCACCACCGCCCATGAACATTCGCAGAGGCTCAGATCTCTGTGAATGCGCTGCCCGCTTTTAAGAGATAAGGGATAAGGAAAGGATTCAAGACTAAAAATAAGGAATGGATTGGGAAGGGCTAGGAGAAGGAAATCGGCCTCCGGTAGTAGTAAGTATTGTGGTAGAGTTAATAAATAATTTAACTAGAACTTAGTGTACCAATTATTTTTCTCAAATAGTATTTACATATACTAGAAACTCCAAATTACTTAAAGTTATCGATAACGTTGAAAAGATAAGATACTTTGTAAGTCTGTAACTACTATACGCTTATTTTTAATATTAGATATTTTGTTCAAAAAATGTTTTTTTCGGATGTCTCGTTCATACTTGATTTATAATTTGATGAGGTTTCCAACTGTAGGTTGAGATGTGGGCGAGTATTGGGTGCGGACTTAATCATTGCTATGTTACAATAATTTTTATCGCTCGCAAGGAATATTTCCATAAAAAAAGCAAACAAATCTGTATGTATTGAACATGGAACTTGTAATAATTAGTTATGAATAAAAAAATCGAAGATTTTTATTTATTGTTTAATGTTGTTTCTAATTTTGTGAAACAATAAAATTTTAAATTCATAGAAAAGCCAATCCTGGCGGTGGCTTCATCATCAGCCCATATATATTCCCACTGCTGGGACACAGGCCTCCTATGAGGGTTCAGGCCATAATCCACCACGCTGGCCAAGTGCGGGTTGGCAGATGTCATATGTCGTCGAACTTTTGATTCTCGGACATGCCGGTTTCCTCACGATGTTTTCCTTCACCGTTTTAAGCAGTGATGATGTTATCCACATGTGCAGATAATTTGAAATATCAATTTATTTCCTGCACGCTCACCCGGTCTCGAACCCCGACTTATCGATTTTGAAGTCCGAGGTTCTCACCACTGAGCCACCACTGCTTTTATGGCTTTTTACGGCGGTGGCTTATGACAACCTAACTCGCTCACCGTTTCTCTCCTCGCTAACCTACTTTCACCCTATATCTACATTAATGTTACAAAGGAGAAACTATCGATTTTAATAATATTGTAATATGTTTGTAATGTTTTAAAGCAGTAACTGATGAATAGATTTAAAAAAATCTTTCACCTTTGGAAATCTGCAACATCACTGAGTGACATAGGCTATAATATATGTACCACGGGCGAAGCCAGGGCGAATAGCTCATACTTTATTTTTTCGCATACTGTTTCTTCACCCACTATTGTATTTCAATGAAAAGAGAAATAAGTTAATTCATACTAAACAGAAATTGAGATTCAATGGTAAATTACTTTTATATGAAAGGATATTTTTTTTGTATTTTCATTAGAGCCATAACACGAATTTTGTCATTTGAATCCCCTACTATGATCACGACGTTAGCTAGTTCTTTCAATGAGCGATTTCAGCCGTTGAGCGTAACATATACATAATAGATTTGGTAAACGCCACTTGAACACGGAAGTACGGGTTGATGAGTTACGCCGCAGACTTGTGGGCTAACCCGGAGACGGGTGATTGCGGAAAAGTTCATTATTTAATACACAATTGTGACAGGTGACGTGGGTTTTACGACAGAGATAACAGATAGTCTAAGAGCCCATAGGAGATTTACCTTTACTTTTTTTAAAGGGTTTGATGATCAGATGAAACCCTTTATGAAATACTTTTGATTGTCTATCCGAAACTTTTCATGGCTTTTTTAATGAAATTAATTAAAATCTAGTTTCTTTAACTATATTCTCGTATGATAATCAATTTTGCCTGGAAAATTTTCCTGCAAATACATACGGCCTATTCATACAAAAGATATAGAACATTCAAAATCTTTATCAAAAAAAGTATTTAAGAATAAAATAGTTCTTTTAACATTTTTTAAAGGCCTGATCCCCACTATAGCTGTCACACAGACAACTCAAGAGATGATTATGAAGAAAAATATTTTGACATAGACATATAACGTATGTTTTTACGGTTCCGTACCAAAAGTGTGAAACGAGGCCACTTAATCATGTTTTATATTAGAATAAAATACGTTGCAGAAGTTATATAATATATACACGTGGTCTTATATCAGAAAAGTATTGTAGATGTTGATTAAAAATGATTTTCATCCAAACACTATTAAGCATTATGAGATATTTTCGTTGGCAACACTTAGTATTGTTCCACCGATACACCACTACAATTTAATTACGAGGCTATTAAGATTATGATTTAGTTTTTGCAGAATACGAATTCTGTTACAATGATAATTGGATTGTAATGGACTGTCAATTGAATCGTAATGGTGTGACATTTTACTATTATAGCAGACTTGGCCCCCTGGTGGCTCGCCTGATGCTAAGCGATTACCACCGCCCATAAACATTTGCAGAGGTTCAGTCTCTCTGCAAATGAGTTGCCCATTTGGTTGGTATAAGGAAAGGATTGACAGAACACACTCTACACACCATAGTAGCATTCGCATACGACCATCGTATGAGTTACCATACGTGTGAGTTAGCCCTATTCATTCCTAAGTGCTCGAATCCCACATTTCATTTAAATGTATTGTACAATAGTTCATATATAAGAAAAATATTTCATAAGAAATTCAAATAATTCATCTGGTAATCACATGGGTGTAAGCCAATTTATGAATGCCTCCTCTACTAAGAGGTCTAATTTGAACGCGACCGCGAAGGAGAAATTTGGCAAGGTGACTGAAGCTTTTGCTTATATTATTATAAGTAGGTTTCTTATACTCTAGGATTAGACCTGAACTAGGGTGATTTTCAGAAGCATATACACGCTTAGGTATAATTATATGAAAAGGAAAATCGAATAGCAAGAAAAATGCAGAAGAAGATACGACCGAAGAAGAAGATATTATCTCTTTTCTAGTCAGCTTCTTAGAATGATAAGTTGACTGTTTACTTTGTATAGATGTAACGGCGTTAGCTTACAATGGGAACATGTACTGGAACCCTGGCGGAATCAAAAAGTATGTAATTTTCCTAGGAGGGTACGGGAAGTTGGGTTTTGGACTTCCGAATAACCTGTGCAGCGAAAGCTTATAACCTCTCCTCCAGAGAACACGTACTTTACTTTTATTTTAACTGAAATCAAGTTCAAATAGTAATCTAATACTAGAAATCCAATATCTACACTCAAAAGAAGATCTACAAAGATCCGTTCAAAATAGGAAAAAATGGTGAGGCTTCTCTCCATCTTATATGAATTGCAGGTCTCGTAGCTGTTAACGGAAAGTACTACTTGTTGTGTTTTTTTGGATTAGAATTATTATTATTAGTATTAAGTTGTTTACAGTGAACTTAGTAAAATGCTATTTATAAATAAGTAGCTGTGTATCGCGATTTCACTCATGTCGTGCATAATACTTATATCATTCCTCAATAAATGATATATTTATTCAATAGTGATGTATTTTTTAATACAATCATTTTTAAATAAAATGTGAATTATTATTTCTGAGCATAATACGTAATAGTACTTGCGGCCCTGTCATCACGTCGATTGTATAAATGTGTGTGTGCGTCGTTTAACCTCTTGTACTCCATATGGTTAAGTATGGTGGCCATAAAAGTTAAGTTAGGTAGGTTTATTCATTGTCCATTATGGTCTTTTTTGTGACTTATCATGAGTAGTACAGTACTACTGACTACATCCTCTTGTCATTATGAAAAAAACATTCACTGTCGCAATGCAATTTTTACCCAAATATCCTTAAATTGTCCATACAAAAGCGACAAGCGAGATTAAAATGCTAAGAAATTGTCACAGAAGGAAAACATTTGAAGACAAAGCGACCAAACCCTTTCCACTTCGTACAATCACAGTTCTTTCATGATTCTTTCGCAAAGTCTCTGTGAAGTTGCAATTGAGCAGTTTTGCTCATGTCGCGACACGAAACGGAGATGGTTTTTTATATTTTCTTTGTGAAATGTTTGTGAACACAACGTTAAGGACGTGGGGTTGGTATCGAAAGTCGTGGCGAAATGAATGTGTATAGGGTGAAAGAATGATATGTACTAGACGATTGTTTAATTACATTATCTTTAATAACAGTACTGTATATAATGTAACCTAGTTAAAATTTTTTATACATTAAATTTCTCTAAGTATTCCACTAATATACAATTATTGCACCTCTAAATTTCATAAAACTTCGTGTTAAGCTTCGAGGCTTTTGGCTATTATGAAGTTATTAAAAGAGTTTTAAATTTTATATCGAATCTCTTTAAACAGGTACGCTACAAAACTGTTTCTCTTAATTTGTTAGTTCCAGATTTAAGATAAAACTTTTACATAGAACGCCTTTTCCTTTACATAATTTATTTTTTATGGGCGATTGACCTTAGTTACTGGTACTGTTCTGTATGCACGTATGTTTTCATGTACTGTGTTATAATGGTTAAGTAATATAAATTGTGATCTCCTACATATTAACATACAGTTTAGCATTAATTTGGCGCCATTGTTGTAATTTAAACTTTATCAACCAATCCATAAGGCTCAATATAACAAATCAATGCTCGTTGCGTCACTTCGCTGAACGTTGGTTCGCGCTTTGATATTGAAGTTAAAACTTTTGAAGTTTACTCGCCTTAGAATTATCTATAAAGGTATTATGTTGCTGAAAGGAAAACTTGGCTTATTCTGTATCAAAGTATAAATTCTTATAACAGGAATTACTTGCTTAAAAGTCCGCCCAATTATTTAATAAACTATTAAATAATTTTTGAAGAGAAGTTAGTGATGAAAGCATATTGGGGGCTAGATTTTTCTCCCGAGCTTCAAATAATTAAAAATAAAAATACATGTATTTAAAAAAGTAAAATGTAAAAAATAAGTGTTGTTGTTTTGTGGTTGAATATTTTCTGATACTTTATATTAAATAAAATTTCTCTCTAATTATACAATAATTTATTACAACATAATGCTGAAAGTATTTCACAAAGTGACTCTAATATCTGAACATCTTAAGCCTTAATAAAGCGGCGAAAGGAATCTTAATCACTGCACTTTAATTAAGTTACGACGTAGAAAGGCAGGAATATTTTTAAGGGAATTTCAAGGTTACAAATTTATTTAATATGAAAATTTCCTATAACAATATTGGGTTAAATCAAATAAATATCGTTTAATGAGAATCCTTTGGTAGGAATGAAATGGAGTGTTATAGTATAACTTTGTTTATGTATATAAATGGGCGCGATATTGTACAATTTTAAAAGAGTTATTGTTTGAGAAAGATTTGATAAGAATATTGATGAACTATAAATAATTTTCAGGAGACTTTACTACCCTCCCCCGCACCAAACATATATATTACTTGATTGTTTATCCGCATTATATTTATAAATTATTAGAGAATAATATTAAATCCTAATCAACTTTGTATTCATTGTCAAACGTATATAAAAATATCCTATGAAACTCCCTAAACCGACGAGCAGCGTCATCAAGATTTTTTATATTCAGCCTCTATTTATTAATTAAAATCGTCAGTATAGATGAACGAATAGATTAATGGATGCGGCGTGATTAGCACTTTAGTTTGCAAGTCATTTCTAAGTGGGTCTATAGTGAGCTCCTACAAGATTTGTTAATTAGTCATTTATAAAGCGAAGATAAAACTTCATGCGTTTTTTGTTTGAATTTTGAGTTGATTTATGACTAGCCGCCCTTCCCAGCTTTTCCCATGTTCGATTTTTTTACTGGTAGAAATAATATTGCATTTTGAAAAGTATCTATTCACCTTCTTTTATCATCATCATCACATATAAGTAATTAAGTTTGTTTTGATGAAATTTTGATCCAGGTATTTTTTGTTTTGAAAAAAAATTAAACGTATTACATATTATGTAGAATTAAAATGAGTACAGAGTTTCTTGCCGGCTCATCTCTGTAGAAACTGGTGGTAAATGCTAAAACTATCTTATTAAGTCTAATTGAATAAATAAATGTTCGAGTTTTGAGTTTTTATTGTTTGAATGTTATCTCCGCCCAGTATAAGTACTGAGGGTTTTATTCTGTCTCCTATTTCTGCGTATAATTTGATTGACATCGTGTTCTCATAGTTACTAAGAATACAGAAGCTACCGAGACGAAATTTAATTCCCTTAATAATTAATTAAAACTTTTGTAGATATCAAATTTTCATACCCAACTTGTTTTCACTTGAATTGTCATTCATAACTTGTATTTGAGACTAGAAACTAAATTATGAAATTAATGGAATAATTTCACATTGGAATTTTACGAATATATATATTTATAATTGTATTTATTGTATACCAGACCACGAAAATTAGGAGATCGAGCCAGTTTCGACTTATAACGTGAAATCCCACTTGCAAGGGAAGTTACCACATCATAACTGTATATTAAAGCAATATGACATATAACACATGCAATTTATCTATCATTATTGTGCCTTACAGTTTTTATTCCTACAGTTTATTTTTATATTTACTCACGTACTCTCTATTGCCTACGTTTAATCTGTTTTCTCTTATTTTCCAGCTGTCATCAGGATTCTGATAAAGTCAAAATCTTGTGATCAGCGGAATCATGGCCGAAGTTGAGCTTAGACCTTAGGGAAAATAAATCTATTTGTCTGTAATGTGTTTGTAATTCTTAATCTTAGTTATCGTCAGTGTTTTGTTGTAATTTTGTTAGAAGGTTAGGTTCTCGTGTATAATTAAATGCGAATCTATACGTCTTATACTGTAATCAGCTTCGTGGTATGATTAAAATACCTTCTCGAAATTTCTTAAGAAACTATCTTACTACGCGCAATAAACTTTCAGGTTTTATTATATTGCCTGTATTAACTTGAAACTGTTGCATCTCGCAAAACAATAAAGTATTTTTATTCATGTATTCACACGATTCTAGTATTATTGTCCCATATTATTCCCCATTCAGCTTGCGTGCATGGAGTTTCGATTGACTTGAACTTCGGGCGAATTCGTTAAGAATTCAAACTGTTACGACGAATGAAACTGTTTAAATTTAAATGTCAAATAAAACTGCTATATATAACTTTTTATCGTATTGTCTATACAGAAAAATGGTAGTTAGAACTAACATATCAATGGACACAAAATTGTTTGTTTGAAACTTTACCCAAAATAATTTGCGTAGAATATAATTTCATACAAATGTCAAATCATTTTAAGCATAATATAAAGATCTTTATAGCAAAATAGGTGTATAAGGCGGCGCTACGTGAATATCACAATATCAAAGAAGGGTATATCTGGACGCAGTGTGGATGAAGTCATTCTTAATATCTTTTATTTAGTACTTTTAAATATAAAAATATTTGTAACTCTTACAACTAAAAATATGTATACAAACAACTTTATATGTTGTGTGTTTCTATATCGGGGATGAAGCCTATAATTTTACTGCATTCTTTTTGTTCTAGCGCTCCGGCCCGGCTTCGGCCGTGTTAGACATATACAATAAAGCACACAGGGATCACGTAGATATCCAACAGTGACAGAATTTTCCAATCGGTCCAGTAGGTACTGAGATAAGCGCGTTCAAACAAACAATCTCTTCACCTTTGTAGTATACTGCGAGTTATATATATTAAAGTATATGTATAGATTTCAATGTATAGGTTTATAACACATACAAAGCTATTTAAAATTAGCGACATGCAAACTAAATATGTAAACCGGTCTGCATGCAGGTCTACGTCTCGTACGTGTAAGTACTTCAGCAATAGCATTAATCTCGAGCAAAGTTTCAAAGGCAAACAGGAAATTCTTAGTTCAGTGTTTCTTTATAGCATATAAGCCGACATCAGACGTACTCCGTAATTGTCTGTCCTCCAGATGTTTGCAAGTGCCTTAACTCTTTTAGTGGCGACTATGAAAAATGTTTTAGTTCAGAATGAAAAATGTTTCAATAGAAGCTACTGGGACCGGGCAACTTTAAATGTATGTGCATAAGATGTATGCAATTTTAATGTTGTGATATTGAAACGCATTACCGCTTAAATATTTTGTTAGTGTATTGTGAGGGACTATATGGTCGCTATATACTCGTGAATTGATGTTTGAAGTTCATATTCACATATGGATATATTACTTTTTATTTTCGAATATAAAAAGGTGTAACATTCAAGGCTAGTAAACAAATACATATGCATAAATTAATCAATAATGCGATATTATTATGAAATATTAACTAGAGTGTAATAAAGTTATAATTTATTTAAATGTTGTTCGATATTCCTTCTAATAGAATGCAGGATACCTAGCGTGTGAAACACACATGCTGTGATGTATTTTATATTATATTATTTTTATACACAGTAATATTATAATATTCGATATCAAATTAAATGCTTACCACTAACATAAATTAAAAAAAATTAACTGCGGTGAAAAGAGGTGTATTATTAGTTTGACATCTCGTCTCTCTCGTCTGGGGCATCGTAGCTCTCAAATGGATGGACCAATTTCGATGCGTTTTTTTTATTTGAAAGCATGCTCTCTTGCGATTCATAGCTTTGAGCTTATGTTTGATGAAAATTGGTCAAAGATGGCGGCCGCCACAGAATTTCGAGTTTAATAATTTTTCATAACTCCCTCATTATGGGTATCAAATAAAAGGCATTGACTAGTTCAATACTATATTACACATTATGTCAAATTTCAAATTCCGAAACGATGCATTGGGGTCGGGGTTTTCAAATGCAATTTATACAACCTTACCTTCATTCTGTTACACTGTGAAAGAATACTTAAAGAATCCAACTAAGAAGTACAGAAAAATATGTCTGTATAGAAACTAAGTCTTAGGATTAACACTTATCTGGAACACCTTGAATAACAACAGTGGCTCTAGTATCTACAATAGCCTATAAATTCGTCAAGTCAAATACACTAACTAAAACAAAACTATTTACAACTAAAGTTCGGTGATTAACGCCTTCAACCTTACGAATAAATACTATTTATGCATACTTAACTCTGCCTTCAGCTTCGCCCGCAAATTCAAAGGAATAAATAAATAGTCCGGGGCGTTCACCGCATAGGATTTTCGGGATAAAAATACCCCATAATATGTTTTTTTTTGTGTCTCAAACTATTACTATACCATTTCTCATTAAAATCAGGAGGTGAAGAGGAGACATAAGGTTTTAGAGTATTACAGAATATAAATTTTGTATGTTTATTAGCTTTTATCTGAATTTTAGCAGTCCATTCGTAAATGATGTGGCGTTCATTTTGAGTAAAATCGTGAAGTGCATGTAGTTTGGTCGCGGACGAATCGAAACCACGGCCCGTGGCCCCTTCAGGGGTTAGGGTTGGGTTGGTGTTTTAGTCGGTAGGAATCTGACACAACCCACGGAAGCCATGCGAGATTTCCCCACCTTAAAAAAAGAAGTTTATGTAGTTTGCTCACAAGTGAAATAAAACAGTAAACCTGTATTCGGTTTACTGTCCTTTTAAATAGACTATTCCAGATTCTGTTTGTTTGCTTGTAGACCTTTAAATAACTGACAAAAATTATATAAATAACAAACCAACGACTGGATGGAGTTGGATCATTCTATCAAAGACAAAATTAAGCTTATAATAAAATTGTAATGTTTAGGTTTCCATGAATATTAATTAGTCGCAATTATGAATTCTATAATTTTGATATTAATAAATATTTTTTTTGATATCGAAATGATTATATATAATTTTTAACACCATCATGATAGTTGTCAATTAATTGGTCAAAAAGATCATTAATTTTAATTAACATTTCATGTTCCAGATGGGATGAAAAATCTGTTCATTTCAAATAATTACTGATGAATAAATAAATGCGAATAATTTACAAAATTTTAACCAGTCGTCCTAGTAAGCTTATCTGTCGTGATGATCTGTGCATATAATTTGTTGTGGGATTTAATATGTTTTTATGGTGAGTTCTATGGTATATAGATAATAAAGATTATATAATGAGATAGAATTGGGAAAGTGACTAGGAAAACAGATCACTAGCTTATGGTAAAAATAATTGACTTCGAAATAGCGTGAATTGTGAAACTTACCCATTAGCAATATTGCCGCTTCTTGCACTATTTGCTGTTGCTTTTACGTAAATAAATATTTATAAAGCATTTATATGTGACAGTAACTATAATTATCATATATATTAAATTACCGTGTCACAATTTTAGTTACCAAACTCCTCCGTAACGGCTGGACCAATTCTTATAAAATTTTGTGTGCATATTGGGTATGTCTGAGAATCGGCTAACATCTACTTTTCATACCCCTAAATTATAAGAGTAAGGCAGAACAGCGTTTGCCGGGTTAGCTAGTTATTTATGAAATTAAATTTATTTTATAAATATTATATTTTCCTCATACTATATTCTTTAAATATCAAGCGATTCAACAATTTTATTGAGTTGTAGCAAAGGCACGTTGAAAGGCATCATCAATCTTTCAAGTCATATCATACTCTAGTAAATTATTAAAGAAATCTAGCCTTTCACCCGCACCCACGAATCCAGAAGGATATTCTCATGGGAATGAAACATTTCGCCGCGTTAAAAACGTAGCCTATACCATTCTCTAGGCTTCTATGTCCAGAATCAAGAAACATATTGTGATATTGCACTGTTGCGCTATGAAAAACAACGAACAAACACCCCATCGATTTATAATATCGTTTATTTTTGTAACTACTAGCTGCGCCCCGTGATCCCGTAGGAATATTGGGATAGAAAGTTGCCTATGTGTTATACCAGTTGTCCAGCTATCTACGTACCGAATTTCATAGCAATCGGTTAAGAAGTTTTTGCTTGAAAGAGTAACAAACATACACATACACCCCTCCTCACAAACTTTCGCATTTATATCCGGTATTTGCAGTATATAATCCTACTAATATGTAGGATTTATATACTGCAAATAGTGTCCATTTTCTTAAAACTATAAAGAAAAACTCAAATCATACCAACTTTATAACCTATATTCTAGACGGATATGGTTGACAATGTATCTTTAACACTTGGTTAGTACTTCGTCGTTCATCAATCAGGTGGTTCCGTAGATCGCTCGGAGTGACTCTGGATAATTAATAGCGGACACGCCCAGCCTCGCCTTATGGTGAAGGAACCCTAATTGATGGTTGTTTACAATGTTCGCTAACATTCGCGTTTTATGTTCAGCTAAACTTTAGTGCCACGATATTTTAATACTAAGACACACATCATGCAACGTATGCAACAAATATTCAATCAATGATTCTTTTTTATAGTGCCATTTGATTTGTGAAATGACGAAAAAGGTTTTCGAAAGTCTGTTTCTCGGACAGGCGGAAAAACGATTAGTTACCTTTACGTATGCCGAAGGGATTACCAACCTTTTTTGTGGTTCAATCGAAAAATTCGAAGGCAATAAAATAAAGTGATGACGAATGAAAATCCTTACCAATATTTAAAATGCGAAAGTGTTTGTTTATTTCTCTATTTATCTTTTCACTGTGCTATAAAGCCTATCCATTTCTATGTTATTTGTATTTGGCTAAGAGGTTTGAGAGTAGCATAGACAATGTTTTTCAATGCGTTTCTTATGGGAATTTTCTTTGACAATGCGGTCGAAGCCGCGGTCGTAATACTAGTAATATATACTTTCAAGGTTAATATATCATTACAATTATATATATTTCCCAAACATATTTTCATTACTCTTTCTTCTACCTGTCCTAGAAACAAATTTAAAAACTATTTTTTATATTTTAAACATGATACATGCAACAGCGATTTAGCAATTTTTCTAAATAATAAAACGCGCCATTCTATATGTGGAATCCTGTATTCTTTCTCTATTTTAAGTATATAACTATTGTAAACAATACTTTTTTCTAGCATAATTATAATTTCACAAACTCAAACTATCGAATTAAAGCACTCCTGAAAATGCATTAAAATATTTACACGGTGCGTTTTATTCGAAAACCCAACACATTAAAATGATTAAAGGCTGCTATTAAAAACTATGAACTTCAATGCTTTCAACGTGATATTAAAGTTAGCAGACGCCTCATTAAAAATATTATTTGGCTACATGAAATCCTGTTGCACTTATCTGTATAAAATATTTGTGATATCATTACATTCGTTATTAAGGAGCCCGCTCATAAAAGCTAAAGTCGCGTCTAAGAAATATAATTAAACGCTGCTTCCAAAACTTTTTTATATTGTTACTCTTCTATTCCACACTTATTTCTTATATTCTGTACTTCTTATATATTATCTCTGGGTCTGTCAAACACAATATATGTTATAACAAAATAAACATCACAAAAATGGATTCCCAATGATAAAATGTGGTATCCTAGAATTAAATATTAATTGATTATTATTAGTAGATATGAAATAAGAGGCAAAAATCTGTTTTGATGAATTTTAACAAATCGTTTTCAATTTGAATTGTCATTTTAAGTTGTTAAATACGATTGAGAGATGCTTGGAAATTCTGTTTGAGCCTTTTGTGATAGAAAAACTAGAATTTTGGTGGGCTTAAGAAGTTTGTCCTTTTGTTTTGTTTTATTTTTTACTGAGAAACGCTGGATAAGTTTTAATTATTGGTAAATCTAGTAATTTGAGATTTGATTTCTTCGCGTACGTCTATGGATAAAGTAAACTCATCGCTTACCATATCTTATTGCAATTTTATTAAAACGTTCGTTCTTTAATTTGTGTAATTTGATATACAATTGTATGTAATTTTATATTTTAGTTAATGAAATATATTTTGATATTAATATAAGAACCATGAAGCAAAAGTTGATTCAATGTTTAATCAAATACCGCTTAAAAAATATGACAGAAGAAATTTTCAATTTCCTCATTGTTATGTTGACAACGAAATACAATTAAGGAAATAAAACATTTTTATATAACAAGCACTATCGAGACAAATTGGGCTGTTTCTTTTTGATCATTGTCCAGAAGATTCGAGGGAAATTAATGAACCGGTAGGAAGTGCGGGGGTGTTACAAAAACACTTTCCGCCGCTGGCCATAAGGGTGGACCCTAAAATTCTAATGGAATCCAACAGTTAATACAAAAACAACTGGATCGAGTTTTTACCGCTTAAATCCGCCCGGAGCTAACTTAAGGAGACAACAATGGAATAAATGTCCTTGCAAAACGCAGTGGTCCTGGGCACTTAAACGTACGTTTTTAAAATTATGAAGCAAAACCCAATCTTAGCAGTTATTCGCTCAAAAGGCATCTTTATCTAATACTCGGCACATATTTTTCTCTATTTTCAGAACAGCTCCAGATCAAAATCTTAAAAAAATAATGGCCCAAGAAATCGATATTAATAATAAAAAAAAACTTAAATTTATAATAACTCCCTGAATAATTTTTAAAAGCAATACTAATTCAAACATAGAAATGTATTTCAGTAAACTAAGCAAAATATAGCATTTAGTCGACGAACTGAGTCTATCATTAAATTGTTAGCATTAAAACATGCACAAACATTCATTGCATACTACAAATTACAGTGTTTTTTTATGAAAATCACTTTTGCGGTCCATAAATTTACAAATGTCGCTTGTGTTTTCCAATGTTATTCTTTTGATTAGCATAAGCTATTTCTCAATAGTTTATTTACTTTATAACTGTTATAGTCACATCGTGTGAGTAAAATTTATACTTTATGTATTTGTTTCAGGACTTTATGATATATTTCTTTAAAGAAAGGATATCTATATGATTGATAGGAAGTAAAAAGCCACGCTAGAATTTATAATAAATCGAGCCTAGATGCCTTTCATTAAAATAATTCATTTCATTAGACAGAGCAGACATGCAAGTATGTTTTAAAAATTAAATAATGCCCTGACCTTATTTATTCTGCGGGAAAACAAATAAAATTAGCAGAACTCTTACGTATTTGAATACGAGATTATGTAAATGATTGTGCATAATTTGAGTTAGTCTATATTTACATGATTTTAATATAAAATTCTTGTATTGCTTACTGAGATCAGTTGGATTACTATTTGAGAGTATTTTTTTTATCTTATATATAAATAAATGTAAAAAAATTTGTAGCTGAAATATTTTATGTATTATTATAACGTAAGATTCTGAAATAACATGTTCATATCATATTTTGTTGTTTGTTTTTTGGCGATGGACTCGTAGACTACTCAACAAATTTTCCCCCCTATCGGTAACTAAAGCAGTTATTCATTTTATTATTATAAATGCGAAACAAGCAATGCAAATGGTTGACATACTATTCATAGATCATACTTTTTGTCGTGAAAGCTTTTAGGGTGTCAAATTCATCTCATAGTAAATTTTGTACAATTTTGTACGAGAAATTCGAAACTAGGGTGTAAAGTTAGCATGCATTATTTATTGGTGATTACACATAGATAATTCAGCATCTCATCTCCTTTTTGAAGACAATTTCTCCTGCGTAGCTGTTTAGTTTCCGTCGACAGTGGCCATTAAGACTGAAATTCAGTCACGAGGACTATTTCTTTTTCTATTCTTACTCCTATTTAATTGTAATTATTTAACAAAGTGAGGAAAGTGAGCTTGTCTATTACTATAAGGTTTCCTTCAACAAATTTTAAGGACTGGTCACAAAAATATACCGTGAAAAAAAAAAATGGATCCATACGGTATATGGACGAAGTCGGGTGTAACAGCGAGTAATGAATAATATTCGTGAAATAGAATGAAGATTTTCACTTACTTACCTGAACATGACCTGCTTTTAGAGCAGCGTAATACATTATAATTTATACGTAACAGCTAGCTTTGGCGCGCTAATATTTTCGTCGACTTATCTCCTCGGATTATTACTATCTTTCACATAGTATAGTAATTATCTGAGTGTTACTTTACATTTTACCATTTATGGAATTATCATCTTTGGTAAGATTTATCTTTGCGAAAGTTTTGTTTATAACATAGTTTTAATGGAATTAAACAGTAGTATCAATGTTTCGTCTAGTTAAATAAAAAAATGTATTGACTTTATCTTGATAACTGAAACGAATTTTAAATTTTAGTATTCAACTAAAATAATAGTAAATAAGTACATCTTCACGAACACGATACGTAGTTTTTTATATACACATTAGCGCGTAAACGTTTAAATAATAAAAAAGCGTTTGGTATAAAAGGCAGGTTCGAATATACGTGTTTACTTTTCAACACCAACACTTTCACAAAGGGAAGAGGGATGTTTTTGCGAAATCAACATTGTACTTACCTTAATTATCAAATTTACACTTGCCCTTTACAAATTCATAAATAAACTTATCATTCCTATAGACCTATTAGCACGTCAGTTATTAAATAGGGTTGAACATGCGGAAATTCTAAGGCCTTATTACGTAGAATATATTCTGTTTGAGTTAACAAGAGATAGGTTATGTTATCACTGACAAAGGCTGTGTAATTTCAGGGCGCTGTCCTAAGAAAATATTGGACTTGTCATTTATTTGTACTGCTAAGAATACAGGGTCTAAGAAATATTATTTTAATACGAAAGAATTTAATGTAACGATAATGTTATCAAAGCTTATATCGAGGCTGGCTCAAATTTTTGATAAAGCTATTTTTGTGTGGCCTAAGATATCATCACTTCTCGTGATCGCTTGCCATCAGGCGAACAACCAGCTCAGTTGCCCGCTATTACATAAAATAAAGAATAAATAAATAAAATACTACAGCTAGCCTAGACACGTGAAAGACATTTCATTTGGCTATCCTTTTTCTACATGTGATATTAAATTGATTTATTGCCTAGATATCAAAGTGCATCTATTATTATAAATTCCATACATTGGAGATTCTATTTTACCATCGTTTGTGTCATTACAACCACGAATAAAAAATGAGTAAGAAACATATTGGATAACAATGTCAAAAATTAAAAAGGAATATCAGTATTATCTGATTATTTTGAACAAAACTAAACTACCTTTAAAATGACAGTCAGATCAAATTAAATGGGACCACACGGGCTTACAAATAAAAAGAAATCGAAATCGGGTTCCCGGCGAAAATTCTGAGGTAACAGACAAAAAAAGAGTATTCTTTTTTACTATATAGACTGTATAGTCTAAATGTGAACCTCCTATTTTTTGAAGTCGGTTGAAGAGGATTGAACACAATTCATAGTTGTTAAAACGTTGAACGTACCACGGCTACTGCCACTCTTTTGTCGTATTTCAACTGGAACCTTTTCTTCACATACTAGTATGGGATTATTAAAAAAATCCAAAGCATTTTACAAGTTTCACATTTTAATGTGGGAGTCGAGCACGCTTCGGCAAGCTCGCACCGGGGAAGTACCACACCCCCACAGAAGACCGGCGTAAAATAATAGCATGCTATTGTGTTTCATACGATGAGTGGGGGAACCGCAGGCATAGCCGAGGCCTCCTTTTCCTTTCCGACTATGACATAAAAAAGTGCAAGTATAAATGTCTTTAGCAAGATTTGCCTAAGATCAAGTAAATTGAAATAAAAGTATTACATAATCACATTATATTATTGAGGATGGCTTAAATTTTTTGATAACGGCCGCAATCGAGAGTATAATAGCATGTCTTAATCAAGATTTGCCTCAGACCTGGTGAATCGCAATAAAGGATTACATAACCACATTATATTATCTCAGACTTAATACACGAGAAATGCCAAGACGTTTAAGCTCCTAACATAAGGGTCGAGCAAGATATATGGTGCATAAGTGTTAGTCGTTTTACATGCTAACATAGTGTTTAACAATCGAGGTATTTACTAGTCAGTGGCAGTCGTCCAAGTTAGTAATTTTCTCTTAGCGCTCAAGTCGCAATTCAAGTTAACATTTCAATGTTTTATTCGGATTAAAGTTCATTTTCGCGAGCAATTTTCTAATTGACTTTTCACATATTTTATGTGCCATAGTATGAAATTTAGGCGCAATTATTACAAAGTTTTATACAGATGTTTATTTGTTACTGTTAATAATCACATTTTTATACGTAATTAGACGCTCGTTCCGGCTCCGCCCGGAAATCAAGATTCATGTTTCATCCCAAGGGAGCATTTAATCGGGATGAAAAATATTCTATCACCCAAGTCAGCTCATATCCTGTCTGTGAACTAAATTTCATCAAAATCAGTTACTTAGTTTTATCAACGTCCAAACAAATACACGTTCACATTTATAATATTAGTGTGAAATGTCATTATTGTTATGAACTTCGAGAATCCTCTTTTATAGACTTAGTTTTATCTTGTACATCTTTTAGGCGTAATTTAACCAATTGTTGATAATTTGACGCTAATTGGCCAAGGCTTACTTTACATTTAACCCTGAATCGCGGTCTCTACTTTAACATATGAATCCTTCGGCTAAATTACTTTTATGCCAGAAAAATTATGCTATTGTAACATACATGCATAAAAAACACATGTTTGTAAAATTTCCCCATTTGTTGATAATTAATTATAGTCCTTTACACACCTTACAGTCCTTTACAGTCCTTTACCACCACACAGGCTCACACTATATTTCCTTGTAAATCACTGTCTCTACTTTAAGATATGAATACCATCGCAGTATTTATTTATGCCTCAAAAATTATCCTACTATACACACTTTCTTAAAATAATATACAAGTCATTCCAAAAATCTCCGAATTTTTTAATAAAGTCTGAGATCGTAACCGCTGATCTAACACTGATACATTGGATAGTATACAATTTCATAATAAAAAAATATCGTTCTTGCGGATGAACTAGTGTTATTCAGATAATATCATTTCACTCTTGGGTATGTTTTCACAGATTTGGGTCACATTGCATTTACCGGCATGATTTGCCCCAGTTAAAAACATTTTGCATCATAAAAAAAGCTTGAAATATTGAGGTTTTGAAATCAACGCGGTTGTCGCTATAATTTCGTTGCTTTGAAATGGTTAAGACTCGCTTAGATGATTTTTGTGCGGTAGTCTGTTGTTGTTTGATGAAATTTTAATTAAATAGACCTGGCCTATATATAGAAGGTCAGGTCGCATCAAGAGCTATTGTTATTAAAGTTGTATTTAATACCTTTAGGAATGTTAATAAATTTAACGAATACACACAAATAGAGAATATATTTACAGTTGTTGATTAAAACTATAGGTGTTTTACCAATTTTGAACTCACTTCAAAACAAAAGAATAATATATGTTTTCATTGCGACAGGTTGACGTAATAATGTTTAATTTTTGGTATTAAAAAAACTTACGAAGGTAACGAGTTTATCACTGAACAAATAAATATGTCTCTTTTATTAATTGCTCTGCTTTGTTCTCATTTTTTTTATTTTATTTTATTATATATATATATATATATATATATATATATATATATATATATATATATATATATATATGTTCTAAATACTTTAATATGTCAACCTATTGATACATATTCTTGGAAGGTAAACCAATGCAAAACATAGATATTCCTATAAAAATGGTACAGTGACGATCAAGTAAGGATTGAATGAAACCAAAGAAACCAACCATATTAAAATAATGGTGCTGCTATACCGTTTAGAAGTTTTAGTAGCAAATAATATGTACAATGCTAATCCTATTACGTTGCCTATCTAATAACTAAACCACAGGATACTAGGTATGTAAAAAATCCGATAATTAAATAGTTTTCATAGCGATTGCCAGTGAAGTCGTATAATGCCCATGGATTAGCGGCTTCCACAGATTTACAGAGATTATCCGTTCAGAGCACTGAAAACTTATATTGTGCCAGCTTATGGGTTTGTCCGCATTCCCATATCGCCTACTTTGTTTGTATTTAAACGATAGAAACTGTACCGTACAGAGTATGCTAGCTTTGTGTTCAGATTGTAGGCTACGCTTTCATTTTATTATGTATTTAGAATTAGTGCTCTACTTACAATTTCTATTGTAAAATATATGGAGAAATCATTTAATTAACTGTTAAAAATAGATATTGAGTGAATGATAACTCTAATATTATCTAGCTGCAAGTCCATTCCGATTCGTGGGTTCGGTGAATTTAGAAGAGTTGGAAAATATCTGATAATGTGAAAACTATAACAACTAATCAATACAATAAAATCAATTGAACTTACAACCAAAAATCTTTCAGCCTTTCTTTATCTTGAGCTGTGTAACTTACACAACTGCCTTAAATATATATAAATTTGCTATGGCTTTGATGCATATTGTTAAAAAATCTTATTAATATCAGAGTAGTCATCAATATAGCTACGAATATGCTACGAGCGCTACGATATTCCTTCGTAGCACTGAGAAGTACTACCGTTACCGGATGTAATTGGATTTTTGCATATTGTTATCATTAACTCAACAGCACAAATGTCAGTAAAACGTAAATATAAGTGATACACTCTGTGAAATAATTATGAGTTATAATTTTTATACTCGTTTCTCAAATTTACCATACGTAATTATTTTAAGTGTCACATCGTTCTACAGTACCTATAATTTAATAATAATAATAATAATAATAAAGCCATTTATTTAAAATTTCACTATAGAATACAATATACACATATAGAATACAGTATTGTTAGTAAAAAGAAAAAATTACTTAAATTGAACAAAGGTTCCTCATAATTATAATAAGTATTTAAATAACTTATGAGATTTTTACCCCTATTTGGGTAAAGGCCTCCTCCATCTTTTTCCATAACGCTCTGTCCTTGCACGTCTTTGTCCAGTCATTTCCTGCTACCTGTATTATGTCATCAGCCTATAATTTAATACCAACGCTTAATTTTTCAAACTCAAACTGAAATCTATAATCTGTCAGTCATTTTTAAAAAACTGCTACGATTTTTCGAACAACCAATAAACGTCACAATTTTTTGTGTAATATTCGTGTAATTTTCGTTTTATCAATAGTTATGCAATATGAATAACAAAACATAATGAACAACTTCAATTATGACACAATGGACTTTATTACAATTACAAAACGGTACTTTATGAAAATGTGACTTGATCGCTTTTATTTTTTAACTTACATTAAGATAAATTGGACTATAAATTTTTTCTATAATAGTGAAGTAATGAAACGTACGATGTAAAAGGCATTCCATCCAATGAATGATAAAGTTATAGTTTTAATTTAATATAAGTCCACAGAGAGAATAAAACTCAATTACGTTCGTAACGCCTTTTTTATGGACTCTATCTAAAACAATATGATATTTTATGTTACAGTGGAACACCTATGAACATATTATGGTTAGCAGTTAGGCCTTCGCTGCGTCACCTGCTTTTTAGGGGTAAGAAAGTAGGAATGGTTTGAAGACAGAACTAAAGAATTCTGTACCATGACTCTGTTATTTTCATATGGGTTCAGAGAATCTCTAAATGAAGGTTTTTAGTATATGACCTTGTCTATATTTAATTTCATTATTTATTTGCTGAAAAACGCTGGTAAATTAATAAATAAAAAAGAATCCATGTAAGAATTATTTTCATAATTAAACAGAATTACAGTGTTGTGTTCGGAGTGATGCTTGGTAGTCCAGCTAGATATTTAAATAAGCAATAATAATTATGGAGTACATCAGGTCAGTGAAAAACACAACACCACAGTATCAATTATTACAATATTTTATTAACGAAATATAGCAGCGTTAATATATCGAGCAACAACTATTTCACGTTAAAACTCCACATGAAAAGATAAATGCTATAGAAAAACTATGTAAAATGCACATTTGCATATGCATTTTTCATACGTTCACCTTTCTGTACAGGTATAGAGATTGATGCAACTGATTAAACGGAGTTATCTTAAAAGCGGTTTTTCAACGAAAACCCTCCTTTCACACCTCAGAGAAAGAAAGTTGAACACTTTTTCGGGCTATTCGCTCGGAATCATGGTAAATAGAGAAAAAGTGCACGTTTTAAACCACACAATGTAGATATTTTTACTCGAACAGAAATGTTTACGGGAACGTACTTTTGTAAAAGATGTCACTGCGTTTATTTTTAACGCTTTGATGGAATTCGTAAATGTGGAACGAATTGAATGTCCGTTTCTGAATTCAATTATAATGAAAAACGTACATTTTGATACAAAAAGTAATAACTACATTACTTTTTAAACAAAAATAAGAAGTATTCAGTTAAAAAGATCAATATATAATATATATTATTCTGCAATATCAAGTTTGTAGTCAGTATTTAAGATGCGAAAGAAAAATCATTCATTTTATCGTATCATTCTTTTCCACTGGATATAAATTTGCTTTTCATAGGTCGAAAATTCAAATTTAGAGGAGAACCTATCGAAAATAACTTACGGAACATTGAATTTACCAACAAGGCAAGTCAATTATCATCAGTCGTGTTGATTGTCACTCGAAGTGTCGTCTATTTTAATTTAATTGATTTATCGTTCAAGAAAATTCTGAATATAATTTATAATAAAAGGAATCAACTTGAACAATGAACCTTTTTTGCTTAGGGGTATCGCTTATGAAACCTTATTTTAATAACTATAAGTATTGTCATTTCAAAAAATGCCATTGTTGAGATTTTTATAAACGTGAATCAACTCTGTATGAAATGTATACATATAATAAGACCGCAACCAGACATACATAATTTCTTTTAAAAATATATTTTTTTTTGTACATGATTTCTTTTAAATATATCTCAAATACATATTATATTTCTTTACTAGAACTGGTCTGCAAATAAAAAACACTAATTAAGGTATAGGTGGTAGCTTTTATAAATAAAAAGTACTTCTATTAAATAGAATTCAATATAATGTAAACGGCAGGGTATGAATTCTAAAGTTAATTAAATATCACTCCAACAATATTATCCCACCTCTTAAAGCTTTGTAAACTTATCAAATAGTTTTATACAACACGAAGTAAAATTATGAAGAGAATCTAGAAATTTTCCTTTCCTCCTTATTCCTTAAAACGTGGGTTCATGGTCGGTGGTGATCGCTTACCATTAGGTGAACCACCGACTCAGATACCCGCTCTTACATAAATAAAAATTGTTCATAAATAAACACACACACACAAACGATACGGTAATATGCATTTTCAAAAGGCACCAAGAAGCTTCTTGAACTTTGACGAGCATTTGCAAGTGAATTGATGCAATCTCAGCGCTAATACATTGTCTTATAAAAATTATCCATACGTTGCAAGAGTAAAAAACTTCATTGTCTATTTTAATAGCCCCTCCGCTCCCGTGTGACTATAATAAGCATATTATTAATAGATTCAACCTTTATTATTAAAAGCTTTTTATAGTTAAATATACACGAGATAATTTATTACGGCCTCTATAAAAATACTTTCTATGCTATCATATATTCTCCCTTCGGGTATTCTAAGAGTGGGAACACGATATCTTTAGAAGCTTTCAATTCGTTGTGAAATTGAGTACAGTACTCTGAAACATATTCATCGATTGATGGTGACAGAAACCTAAACTTTTAGCGGCGAATCGTAAAACGTGTTAGATTAGTCCTCGAATTTCGTAAATGATTGTATTAATAGTAAGTAATTGGGACGTTTAAATATTATCCATACAAATAAAAATGAAATACAAAAATTGGTTACGCACAGGGGTTGGCACATCCTTTATAAAGTAGATAGAAAAAAATATTTGTCTCTTAAATATGATTTTGACATGTGACATGTGTATGTTGAAGCTCAATTTTTTTGGTTATCGCGTGAAGGTGGTGATAAAACATTATTTAAGTTGATTATTAAGAAACAGTCATGACCACTTTGCTATAGGCAATAATTTTCAATAAAAATAAATTATAAAAAATAAGTTCTATATGGTGAACAAATAAGTGTAGGTCGACCTCATATGGTCTTCTATACTATGGAGGAATCTATTCTATTACAAACTTAGTGATATGGGAGGCTACCCAACCTCCCAGACAACGTCATTTGTTGTTTCTGAACCATTATTGAAACGTTAAAAAATCTATGACGCGTCGTATTTATTTCAAAGCGGTTTATACAGCGAACGCACTGTAATGTAGATATTCCTCATATTTTCTGAATAGTATAAATAGACTGCGCTTTTTGCAATATTCTTGTGTGGAATAACGCAATGTTCATATTTACGAGTATGCATTGTTCGCCCATGCACAATGTGAAATCTGGACAAATAGTTTTTAGTATTTATGAAAATAATATAACTTTGCTTATGCAGTTTGGAAACTGTTTCGCCCGCGTATTATGAGAAAAATAAGACAGTCCCGGGGTTGTACCCTGACAGTACCCATTCCGATATCCGGGATAAAAACTATCTTTAGTCGTTTTCGAGTATCAAACTATCTCTATACTAAAATTCTATCCATATCAATTCAGTGGATTAGTGGCAGGCAGTTTGTTGCATATGTGTATATATTTAACAATAATAAGGATGTACGTGAATGTTTGAGCTATGGTTTATGAACGTAACGTACACATTTTTGTTTGTTTATTGTTTGATATCTAAATATACTATATCTTAATATTAGCGCAGACTATTATACATTTATGAACATTACTTCCAAATCATCCCAAAAACATAACTTAAGCTCAAAAATACACAGCTATTTTATTATAATCTTCATTTATAAACAGTTATAAAAGTATTATTACTGTTAAATAATATTCAACTATGATATTTGAACTTAAAATGCTCAGTCACATGATACGTAATTAAATTTACAGATTCATAAATATAAATTCTAATTATTTTAATGATGTAATTATTCATTTGATTTAGAAGATTTCATTTCATCAAATGGTGTTTCAAATATTATTTAAATAAATATAAGGTCCAAAATAAATTCTATTTGAATCTGTGTCCATGCTTTGAAAAAAAAATATAAAAAATAGTTAAATTAATAAGGCAGGAAACTTAATCATATTTCAAAAGCATCTGTGCCCGTTCCATAGCATTGTTTTAGGTGAAATTCAAACCTACAAACACCCACATCGCGCAAAGAACTTCAAAGGTGCATACAATTTTAATTTCCACCATCCTAAGTCGCACAAAGCTAATTTACAAAGGATGGAATAATACCCTAGTTACGTAAAGACATCGCATTATTGCTTAACTCGTCTCGCACTAACAATCGCTGGTAGTTAATCAAGGTGACTACAAGTCGGGTTCTGCATGTTGCCAACACCGTTTTTGTTGTTCACGACACACCGAGACTCCAAAATCGTTGTTATTTTCACGGCAGACTAACCGTCTGGATTCCATTAATGTCTGCTAACGACCGGACGTATTTCGAATTGGGGTTTAAAAGGGTTGAGTGGTTTCGTACAATCGTTCTGATAAAAGGGGATGAATGTTCCAGCTTTGCGAGGTTTAAAAGATGTCCCGTGGATTAATTTGAGCGTCGATGAACTAATAAGAACCTTGTTTTGTGCAATTACATTTTATTGGGTCGGACTTGCCGCTTTATCTTCCTTGGAGTTGTAAAACTTGGGTCGCTCAAATTTTCGTAACAACCGTTTTATTACTGAAATATTTTATTATCTAAATGGTGCTTGAATAATTTGGTCTTCAATATTTTATTTGCATCAAAGGAGAGTTTTATTATCGCAGAAAATAATGATGTCACTCGCCCAGTCCAGTGGAGCAGATCGAAAGGGAAGAATTATCCTTTTTCTTTATATTTTTATGATTATTTATTTGGTTAATTTCGATGTTTTACTGATTTTCTCTTTACTTCAGAAATAAATACCTATTATACTGTAAATATTTATTACACATTAAAAACATTCATTTATTTATCATTCATTCAAGACTTATAAATAATTAATTCTAATATAAACGGACCACAATATAATATTTAGATTTGCTTAATTAAATAATAGGGTAAACGCTCTAAAATACTTAATGACAAGTAATCCTATAGTCTGTGTTATTATATAAACAACACTTTCACTTACGAAAATATCACGAACTGTGAAAAGCGATGAGTGATTAAAGATCATGGTTTGATAATAAAATTATATTTTTATATATTTCAAGGAGAATGTTTCAATAAAATTTCCTCCCTGTGTTAAACAAATTTATTAGAAGAACTACAATTCGTTTCAGTCTTCCTCTTACAATATCTTTGCCTTGATATTGCCAACAGTCATAACAAACAACCGTCAAAATCATGTATGTCATATTTGGCGTCATATAATGCTAAGCATATAATGCTAAGATGTTCTGTATTTCATCTTCAAACGAAAGGTATTCAAAACGCTTTTTCCCGCCAATAATTTATGTATGTGCGCTCTTTTTGGCGAGGTATTTCTTGAATTTATTGACATTTTGAACAAAAACTATCTACACGAATACATCATAATTTAAGGTTTATTGCATAGAATACGTGGACGTGCAGTTTCACAGACCGCAGTCGAAGGAAAAACTACCAATCAAATATGTGGCCAGGAATGCAACCCAAATAGTCTTTTCGATATCAAATTCAAAGCAACTGGGTGCTTCTGACGAGGGAAAACTACTGGAGTGGGCAAAATTTAAAATAAGTGCGAGCGGTCTGCCAGTGCGTCCATTATTAAAAGTTAATTATAAGCAACATAGTTTGTGGGTCACCTGATGTTAAGAGCTACAACCGATGAATATTTGTAACTCCTCTACAAATGTTTTGCCGATCCTACGGGATAAAAAAAGGATTGATGAGGGAAATGATGATGATGACTGTTAAAGGTGAGGGAAAAGTTAGGTTAACCGCCGCCGAACGACATGAATATGATTTTGAAACATTTTATTGCTTCGGACTCGCAGCTTAGTTCTTCCTTAGAAGTTGTAGAACTTGGGTCGCTCAAATTTTCGTTTCGTTGTACCGCAGTTTTTTATTTACCGCTGTTGACATAATCCATCACAACAAAATAGTAACTTGTAAATTCGTGCAAAAAACTTGAAGTGTCAATCTTGTTTGCGCATGCGCTGTTCCGATTTTAACGCGGGCTTGTATGCGGTCCTTAGTAATTGGCCGTTCGCCGACCGGTCTGAACCTGCTCGCACCGGTTATTACTACATCGCGTTTTCGTGTTTACGCGGTGTGCGCGAGAATGGTGGACTTTAGGACATTTCTGTAAGTGAGTACTCGAGGATTTTGAGTGAGTGTCAACTTTTATGGTAAAGTTCTAACTCAGTTAACTTGACGTGATTGTGTTTGTGAGTGGATTTTTATGTGACGGTGAGTGAAGACTCTGTAAACTTTTTGCGTAAGTAAAATATGTTTGCAGGATTCATAAAAGCTGTTGACTTTTCTTTTAGAAATATTATTATGTTCATGCCTATTATAATCATGATCATGACAGCTTGTTATAATTAACGGCTGAAAATTATATATTTTTTTTTACTTAGTAAAAATACTTAACCGACATTAATGCTTGATAGTTTTTCAAAATTAATATTAAAAACAGAGATGGTAAATATTAGCTTTTAGAGAGAGTTTGATTCATTTTAATATAGCCTATGAAATCATGAGCGTTTCAATGAATAGCTTTAAGCTTTTTCAGCTTAAAGTTTCAATACAAACTCGAGATATAAGCTTTCAGGAGATAGAAATTAACTGTTAAATCAAATGATAGGTCTGACTGGATAAATGAAATACATTTATCATCATCATCATCATCATCATCAGCCCATACATGTTCCCACTGCTGGGACACAGGCCTCCTATGAGGGTTCAGGCCATAATCCACCACGCTGGCCAAGTGCGGGTTGGCAGATGTCACATGTCGTCGAACTTTTGATTCTCGGACATGCCGGTTTCCTCACGATGTTTTCCTTCACCGTTTTAAGCAGTGGTGATGTTATCTACATGCGCAGATAAATTGAAAAATCAATTTATTTCCTGCGCGCTCCGCCCGGTCTCGAACCCCGACCTATCGATTTTAAAGTCCGAGGTTCTCACCACTGAGCCACC
The DNA here is from genome assembly GCF_012273895.1 of Zerene cesonia. Classification (NCBI taxonomy): domain Eukaryota; kingdom Metazoa; phylum Arthropoda; class Insecta; order Lepidoptera; family Pieridae; genus Zerene; species Zerene cesonia. The sequence continues at coordinate 2,203,593 of NC_052118.1, read as the reverse complement.
ACTGCTTAATATACATTTATAATAAAATACATTTATAATATGTTAATTTTCTTTTACGATATCGATATCGTAGTATAAAACGAGTGTATTTATATAATTTCATTATGAAATAGGAAAATTAGTATCTAAAGTATTTAAGAAAATTAAGATGACTTAATTAAAAAAAGACTTCTCATAAATTGCATAATTATCAGATAAATTCATGCTATTAAAAATAACTTAATAAATTTATCAATTCAAACGGTTGAATGAAATATTTGGGATTTTAAGTATTAATTTATATGTATATTAAAATTTTCATTATAAGGTAGCAGTTATTTATAATTAGGACACTATTGTATACTTGAAATATATCTATACTTTATAGCTTGATCTTGCTTGATCAAATTAAAAAATAGCAAAAATTTTCTATCAAACACAAAAGAATCACGCCAATCGGTTGAAAACCCACGACGTTACCTTCATTCATGTCCGTCAAAAATACTGAGGTTTTTATCTAAATTGTAGACCTTACTATAGATTATTATAGACTAGCATTCTAGTATTTGATTGTATTTACAAATTTCTGAGTATCAAACACACATAAGGTTAAGACAGTCGCTTGTAGCATTCATCGTCTCGACTACTGCAAGGCGATTTACTAATGATCATCTTGCGATTTAGTTTTTTTACTACAAATATGTGTAGGAAAAACCCCCATCAAAAATATTTCACGTAAAACAAAAAGTTCTCGCGCAAAGTAAAGCGCCTAACTCTACATCATGTAGAGTAAAGCTACGGCTTAACTGAACGAGTCCTAATTTTACAAAACTCTACACTAGTTAAAATATGTGACTTGGTCGTCTTGTTGCAACAAGAACTATTGTAATGAATTGATAAAGTTTTTAACTTATGCTCGCGTCCCCAGATCGGGAAACGGCCAAGCCACATATACCAGCCAAGCCGAGTAATTAGTAGAAAAGTTTATATGTAATCATCACTTTTTTGACATTATTTAATATAAAAAATACATATACGTAGTATCTACATACCACCTTTTAGACTTGGCTGGCACTTACTTCAAATAGTTATATAGGTACTCATCTAATAGAAACTCATCTAAGGGTACCGCTTATAATTATAATACTTTATGCTTTTGGTTGCCTATCTGCAGTTAAAAGTCACGTAAATCTTGATATCCAACTGTGATGAACACAGCAAAAATATAAATATGTATATTACAAACGATTCACAGACTTATAGCAGAATATGTATGAGAGTATACGTAGGAAAACTAATAACTCAAAAAAATACTATGCATAATGAAATAGAAAGGAAAATAACGAATACATGGAGACGATATTGGTCTATCAGCGAAATAATGAATAATGAAGACACGAAACAAAGGGAAGAGGAAAGTATTCAATACTTACATTTTGCGATGGTAAACTTATGGATGACATACATGAGCGCTGAAAGATAAATATATGAATAAGGCTATAGAAAGAAGTGTAATGAGTCTTAAGAGAATCATTGTGGGAGTCAAGCACGCTTCGTCACGATTTGGGCCAGCTCGCACCGGTGAATTACCACACCCCCACAGAAAACCGGCGTGAAATAATAGCTTGCTATTGTGTTTCGTACGGTGAGTGGGGGAGCCGGAGGCCCATATCCATTTCCTCACCCTTCCCAGTCCTTTCCTTTATTCCTCTCATCAATCCTTTCCTAATTCCTTACCAATTAAAGTCGGCAATCCATTTGTAGAGGCGAAAGGTCTGCAATTGACCTTACGCCTCTCTAAATGTTCATGGGCGGTAGCGCTTACCATCAGGCGACCCACCAGCTCCATTGCTGACTATGACATAAAAAAAGAGAAAGCATAAAATAAAACTAGAAGAAGTAAAATGAATAACTAAATTCCAAGACGCAAAGACACCCAAGATTTAAAATGATATTTGACATATGCTAGGAAACAAATGAGAAATGTACAAATTATAATTTGCCTATATGTTATTTCAGTTGTCCAGCTATCTACGTACCAAACTTCATTGCAATCGGTTCAGTAGTTTTTGCGTGAAAGAGCAACAAAACACATCCTTACAAACTTTCTCATTTATAATATTAGTAGGATTAGTAGGATGAAGAAGCAATCATGACAACTGAATCGTTAGGAAGATGACCCAAAAGTGGATGATTCAGAGTAGATGCGAACAGTGACCGATGGCAGATGGTAATCTTTGGAAGCCTTAGACGAAGGACAAACTGTTTACTAAAAACCCATAAAAAGCTATAGATATTCAGATAATAAAGTTTAACATGAATTTGAATATATTCATACTGATATATTTAGTTGTAAACAGTAATAAATACTCATTTACTTTTTATATATTTTTGTCTACATGTGATCTGCATTAAATTATTATCTAATGATAATCTTTTGGTATTAGACCGATCTTAATTTATCCGTTGATCTATCATATTAATGATAAATTTAAAGTTTATTATATAAAGTTTATATAGAGTATACTTGCATACAAGAAGTGGTCGTACTCAGGTAACAAAATCATATTTTTTGTGTAGTATTATGATAATTCTACTAATATTGTGTTGTATGGATGAATGTATGGATATTTGTTACTCTTTCACGCGAAAACAGCTTATTAACAGCTTAAACTATATGAAATTTGGTACAGAGGTAGATTAGAGTCTGAATTAGCACACACTACTTTACTAGATGGCGGTCAGCTAGTACTTTAATAAATTTCAAAAAATTCTCAATAATGGTTAATTAAATTAAATATGCAATTTAATGGTTATAAATTTCATGTGATTAAAAATAAACATATGATTGCAATTTTCAATTATAAAGCGTAAAACAATTCAACGAAATAGTTTATACCCTCAGTGCAATGTTTTGCCCAACACTGCCGGTACAGAAACGTAATTAGATGAAAATCCTATCATCTCAGTTGCTTTTGACCTAATATAAATTCTAACCTCACATCGCGCACTTGCATGTGACACATTACACTGAAACTTATGCTTTAATACGACAAACATCAGCTAGAATGGTGGTGAGATTGACTATTATGATAATACGTGCTGCGCCCCGCGGTTTCGACCGCGTAAGTCCGTATCCCGTAGGAATATCGGGATAAAAAGTTGCATATATGTTATTCTAGTTGTCCAGCTGTCTACATACCAAATTTCATTGCAATCGGTTCTGTAGTTTTTGCGTGACAGAGCAACAAACACACACACATCCTTACAAACTTTCGCGTTTATAATATTAGTAGGATAGTAGGATTAATCTATTAAATACTTAACCTGAAGAAATAAGACGTGTTTGAGTTTAAGGTTAAGTTTAATATATATGTTATCTGCGTTTATACAATAATATACATTATTGTACATACTAGTTAGCATTTATTTAGTTATAGTTTATTGTTATAAACTCTTATTCTGGTACTTCAATTTAATATGCACCGTGACTCAATAATTATTTATTCATCTTATTTGGGTGCCTGGAAGAGATATGCCAGCGATAATCTTTGCATTGATAAATAATTAAATGTGTTGTTACGTTTTAAAATGTATTGTATATGGTGTACGATAAACGATTTTTCATTTATTTATTTATGCAACATGATTGGTGTTGCTTTAATTCGTGATTGTAATCAATTGGGAGAGAAGAATTCTTCTATATTATTTAGCAGTTTTTAACGATGTTCTGAAAACCGAAGAAATTTCTTAATTTGACTATTTTTTTGGATTTATTACTCAATAATTCTGTGGATTTTCAAAAGGCGTGATTTTTTTATTGTTGATATTAATGTTCTTTTATGGTATTATCATTAAAATGTTTAAAATTTTCATTAAAAGGTTTTGTAAATGTGGTAGATAAAATTATATTTTACTAGCTTTCACACGTGGCTTTGCACACGTTAATTCAGAGTAGTTTGATAGATGTTATTATACATATAAACCTTCTCATGAATCATTCTATCTATTAAAAAAAGCCCCATCAAAATCCGTTACACGGCTTTAAAGATTTAGGTATACAAAGGGACAGAGAAAGTGACTTTGTTTAATAGTATGTAGTGATGTAACAGTCTATGACGATTATCTTTTACATAGTTTTATTTATTTATTTATTTATTTATTTATTCTTTATTGCACACACTTACAAAATATAAAAAAAAGAAATAAAATTTAACAAAA